>NW_025776433.1:0-160596 GCF_021130785.1 Homalodisca vitripennis
TCTATGGTAGAGCGGTGGGGAAAGCTTAACAACATATATTTTGAATGGCTAGTTGGAGGAATTGGCTCGAATACATATACCTCGACCCCCTGCAAGTCCAAACTTCGTTACCCCACTTATAGCTCCCTGGTTTACAGTACAATTTTGCTACAAACTATAAAGAATAATTATTTTGATAGGTTAGGTAGAGTATTTATATTTTATACTGGTTCCGTTAGTATCCTACATGGTCTATAATTTTTTCAGATCGAATCCGATGATGCTGATGGTCAACAGGGCAGGACTTCACCGGGGAAGATGAGGATAATTACTGCTGTGTCTTCCGGTCCCGGCACGCAACTCAAGCTGCAGGCCTCTAGCCATTCAAATGAGAAGTCTTCTCATTCCCATGAAGATCCACCATCCACGTCCACTGCATTGGGAACATCGGACGCTGCAGGTCCAACCAACCAGGAGGAGAGGTGAGTCGCTTCGACAGCAGTCTTTGTCTGCTTTTGTTCCGAAAAAGATGACAATGAGCCAGAAAGCCAAAATTGATCAAGCTTTCTTAAAATTATTTACGGCAGATTTTCAACCATTTTCAATAGTTGAAGATGAGGGTATAGTAATGCCATGAATCCCTCATATGTGTTACCAAGTCGGAAAACGATAGCAAATACAATTATACCTGCTAAGTTTGAGGAATGTTTGTTAATCACACAAGATAAATTTAAAAAAGCTGACAGTGTTTGTTTAACAACTGACTGTTGGACATCAAGGAACACAGAGAGTTTTATGGGAGTCACTGCCCATTTTATTGATGACAATTTTCAGTTGAACTAAGTGGTGCTACAGTGCGAGCAATTTCCACCGAGTCACACATCTGTAAATTTGTCAGATGCACTGAGGGACGTTTCAAATGTTTAGAACATCAGTGAAAAAATCATACTCGTTGTGTCTGACAATGCCAGTAATGTTACACACGCTGTGAAAGACATCCTTGGCTGGAAACACTTGGGTTGTTTTGCACATAGCCTAAATTTAGTTGTCAAAAGTGGTCTTAAGGAGAGTGACAATATTACCATATTATTAGAAAATATAAGAAAAATAGTATCGTATTTTAAAAGAAGTGCAAAAGGAACAGAAAGGCTCTTGACATATCAAAAACAAAACAACGAAAAAAATAATGCACCCAAAAAATTAATCCAAGATGTCCCAACAAGATGAAACTCCACGTTCTTGATGCTGAAGAAGTTCGTGCTCCTCCACGAACCTTTAAAAGCAACCCTAGCGCTCATCGACAAAGATCTGCCCACTCTGTCACAACATAAGTGGAAAATGGCATGTGAGTTAATGATATGCTTGAAAACATTTTTGGCAGTGACTCAAAGTGTAAGTGGTGAAAGATATGCCACAGCTTCCCTTATGATTCCGCTCACAAACTCTTTATCCTTAATTTGTGCGAAATTAGCAGCCAAGGATTTCTCTCCAGATGTATAATATGAGGTAGCTTAAAAACTGCTGAATGAATTTAAAGAGAGGTTTGGTAATCTGGAAAATAGCAAAACTCTTACTTTAGTAACTTTCCTAGATCCGAGGTTTAAAAACCTATGTTTCTCCCGTCCATAAATTAGGGATCGAGTTAAACAAAGAATTATCAGCATGGTTGCCTCACAAATAACAATGAATGAAAACAATAATCAGAGATTACCCAATAATGAGGAAATAACAACAGAGGTCAAAGATGCAGCTGAACTTTCTGTGTTCAAAAACTTGGACGACCTTCTGTCTAAAAAAAAGAAAAAAGGGACCAATATGTCAAGAGCCATTATAGAAGTAGACAGGTATTTGGAAGATGACAATTTGGATAGGAAAGATGATTCCTTGGTTTGGTGGAAAAAAGAAGGACAACAGTATCCACATCTTCAAAATATATTTAAAAAATATGGCTGTTGTATCGCTACCTCTGTGCCTTGTGAGAGAGTTTTTTCAAAAGCAGGTACTTTATTAACAGATATAAGAAACCGACTGTCAGGTAACAACGCCAACGGGTTCATATTTTTGAATCAAAATTTACCTCGCAACAAAGTTATCCAAAATAAACCAGATGACTTGGTGGAAATGAGAAATACCTCTTCTTATAGTCCTGCACACACCAGAACGATACCAGAGCGATACCTCCGTGCGATACCAGAGTGGGCGCGATACTTTTTCTTGGAAATTCTCTTGCAATACCAGTGGTCCGTGCGATACCATGTTGGATTATGGAGCCGCACACACCAGAACGAACTGCGATACGCGATACCGAGACGATTGCGATACTTTAGCGATATTATCGCAGTAGTAACGCTGCATGCGCTGTTCGCAGTGCTTTATCACAGTGATACAATGCGGCCAAACCTGAACTACTCAGTTTTGTGAGTTTTGTCTGTCCGGTGCACGTGTAAACAACATGTCGTGTATCATTGAACACTTACTTGAAGTTGTGTATACATACCCGGTGCTCTATGATTTAAATCACAAGGATTATAAGAACATACGGAAGAAGGACAAGATCTGGGAGGACATCGGAAAGACACTGAATACCTCTGGTAAGTATCAAAATTGCTGGTACCAAGAAGCACTTTAAACCTCTCTTCCAGGATAGAGGTACTGCAAAGTATTTAATTAATGAACCAAGCCTACGTAATTATGTTTCGTATGCATATAATGTTAGCCATTTTATTGTTTAGTACCACCACGTTGTGTAAGTGATGGTAAGGATGTTTGGTACAGTGATGAGGAAGCAGCTTGAGCTACAGGAAGTAGTGACGCCGTCTACCGTGAGAACGCCTGCCCTTGTTAAATTCCCGAGTCAACTCGCAGGACACGTAGCCAGTAACCCTAGTAGTCCTACCAATTACGCATACTTTTTACATATTTTACATTGGTTTTTATGGCTGGGAAAGTCGTTTTACATACTGTATGTAACTTATAAAGCTGAGCTGTACACCCCATTATTCAATGATTATATTATGTAAATATGAGGCTGAGAGGGGAGGTGGTATGGCGTAGCCTTATGCTGCCTTATATGGGGGGGTTGTTTTTTTTAAGGGGCGAAAAACGCTGCGGTTATCATCGCCCTCAAGAAAAAGTTAACACCTGCTCGTATTTGGTGGTGTCAATTGGGTAAGCCTCAACGTTACGTAACTCACACATTTTATCCCCTTTTAAAAATAAAAAAATTACGTAATATGTGTATGGCCCCTAAATTATATCAAATCACACAGTTGCAGAAAAAGGTGTAGTTTATTTAGTAATAGGAAAAGTAAATACAAATAAGAAAGTAATAAATAATAATAGATAATTCTTAATACAGCTAATTTCTTTAATTTAAAAAAACTATTAATGGTTATTCGTATATAACTATTGTAAATTGTCCACTTTTGTGAAAGTATGCCAAATGTATTTTCAACCACACCACGTGCTCTGCAAACATGGTAGTTGTACCTCCTCTTTCTTCGGTCTCGTCCAGCTTCTCTTTGTAGAAAGGATTTCATAACGTTTCGTTTCAATGCAAATGCCTCATCACCTACTAAACAGTACGGAGTCTCCTGTTTTTGTCCAGGAAGAGGTGTCTTCAGGTAAATTGAGTTGATCTGTGTTGAACTTTTTTCCCATAACGGATTCTTCAAATATACCCCCATCACTGATTTTTCCATATCCCCCCACATCAACGCAAATGAACTTATAATCTGGATGAACAATGCTCAACAAAACAATTGAAAACCTGTACTTGTAACAAAAGTACGTCGAACCTGAATTGGATGGACACTTGATAGTGACATGCTTTCCGTCAATGCTTCCCACGCAATTCGGAAATTGCCATCTCTCGTAGAATCCATCAGCAGATTTTCTCCATATTTCTTTAGAGGGTTCAGGCAAATACAGAGGTTGTAGTCATTGTATAATAGCATTGCAAACTTCCGCTACAATAAGACTCACCGTTGAAAACCCAACTCTGAAGCTGTGGCCAATGGTTTTGAATGAGTCTCCTGTGGCCAAGAACCTGAAACAAAGTTATGATTTTTTATAGTATTTGTAAGTTAAAAACCTTAACGCAAAAAACTCTAATAACATAAATTAATTAAATAAATTTGTAAATTTATTAAATGAAATAAATACTTTTTGTAATACAATAAATTATTACAGCTATTAAAAAAGTTCCCATCTTTCCTCTATTCAAGAATGTTGCAATATATTTTTTTTAATTTTCTTTCAACAGTTATTTGCAGGTGACGAAATGAAAAAAGAAATGGAAAAATATGCGTGATTGCTACATGAAATATCTTAGGGATTGCAAAACAACGACTGGTCAGGCAAAGAGAAACTATAAAAAATGGACTTGGGCCACTCAGTTGGAAAGGTTTAAGCCATTTATTGGAATGGCCAAAACTATGTCTAACGTGACAGCACCTGAAATTGAAGGCGACAACACAAACTCTGATGAGTTTGTTGACGAACCCGATGAACTGGTTGACGATGGAGGTGACAATCAAGAAATGCCAGCACGCAGAGAAATGTCCATCCAAGAAGAACCGATCAATATGAATCTTGTTAGAAACTATCCTACACGGCTAGTCCATCTTTTTTTTTTTTTTTTTTTTTTTTAGGGCATAAAACACGCAGGTTATCAATGCCCGTAGGTTTAACGGACACCAACACTTTAAAATATGGTGTCACGTTATCAGTACTCGATGACCTTAAGAATTCCATTCGTCAGGAAATTGAAGCCGTGCCGAATGAAATGTTGAGAGAGCCGTCCGTAATTTTCAGAAGAGGATCAATATTTGTATCCAGCAAGAAGGACGTCATCTCAAAGACATTATTTTCCGAACCTAAATATGGTATGTAATTTCAAAAACTGCATTAAAAAACCTATAATTTAATACTTCTTTTTATTATTTTCAACCCATTGTGTCCCAGTAATTCAATGTTGAAAAACATGCGTTTCCTCTGCACCACCCTGTACGTTTAAAATATTTTTTTGTTAGTATATGTACCAATTAGTTATTATTATTCATTTTTATTGATTTATTATTATTTATTTATTGTCCACCATTTCATTCTATTGTGCCTTTACAGTATTGTTTTGTTTGTTAGTATATGAGTAGCAATTCGTTATTATTATTTATTTATGTTTTGTTGTTTAAATATTTTGTTAATTTAAAATACATTTTTGTCATTTATTAGTGTAAGTATTGAGAAATTAGGTACAGTTTTTTGTAAAAAGTAATAAATACTTTTGTAACTAAATTAAAAATAAAAATCTCAGTTAATCATTTCATTTGTGTGTGACATGGTTAAGTAAAAGGATTTATTGAATCATGTGTTTTATTTATTAACATAGCTGAAATTCATAAATATTAACCAATTGGCTAAAAGTCCAAGAGTGATTAGTTTGTTAATTTATAGGATTGAACAGTATTGTATTAGTATCTCTCTCTCTCTCTTGGGATACTAAATTTAGGTAATATGTACAGAACTTAAATAACAGGTAAAGAACAGTTCAGTTTAGGGTCAGGCTCAGAAAGAACAGGTCTCTTAAGTGGAAGTAACAGGTATACCTGTTATAGAAAAGTAACAGGTAAGCCCATCACTATTTACTTGTTGCGATCTGATAAATGGTACAGATTAAAACGAAAGGCTAAGAGGAACTCTAGGAAATATAAGGCTAAAGAAGCAATAGTTTTGACTACACCAAAAACTATCACGTACCAAACATTACGACTAATGACGTTTACTACAACCGTCAACTTTCTATATTTATATTCAACATCCATGTACTGTCTACAGGACAAAGTGTTTTCTTTAGTTGTTAGTAGTTTGTTGTTAGCCGTATCCTGAAAATACGGCTAACAAAGGAAGTGATAAGGTTTATTCTTTTTTGCATCACTTCATATACAACGTACTTGACCCTGATATTACTGATCTAGAGGCCTTTTGTGATTCCTGCTCCGGGCAAAACAAAAATGATATTGTTTTTAAGTTTTCCATCATGTCTTTGTGAAAGAGAAAAAGTTGAACAAGTTGAAAAGTGTAACATGTTCCGGTCAGAGGTCACTCGTACAATGAGTGCGATAAGAACTCTGTATTGATTCCTCAAAACCATGAGGCCCAATTGCCAGAAGATTGGGCAGAATCTCTAAGAAATTGTAGACAACAACCCTCACTATTTGAAGTTATAGAAGTTGAGCAACAGATGATTAAAGAGTGGGGTTCTCACCTACAAAAGGTGTATAGACAACAAATGGGCTGCAAGACTCGCCCAGTTAAAGTATTCAAAGTTCACCGGGCTGAGCTTCTTTTTGTCAGCTACAAGACTATGTACAGTGGACCATGGAAAAGAAACCCAATGCGCCCACTAAAAGAAAAATGGCTTAAGAAGAAAAATATTGATCCATTACCATTAGTTGATGATGGTTACTTCAGTCTTCCAAACCAGGCTTATGGTAAATTTTCCTAATTATAAAATTATCATAGTTTAATTTTGTTGTTTAAAACCAATAATACAAAAAATATAGGTACCATAAAGCTTAAAACCACACACAACTCATCATGAATCTATTACAACCTTATTTCAACAGTTTTGTTTTTAAATTGGCTAGCTCTTGTTTGTTTTAGGACCATTGGCCATAACCAAGGCAAAATATCAAAACCTGCAAAGTCTGAAACATTTTTGCACAAACCCAAAAGCGGCAAAATACTTTGAACAACTTATGTATGATGAACAATGAACATTCCAGCGGATACAGTGTAAATATAGTAGTAAATAAAGTTACAATTGTCTCTAATTTATTCCCTCCCTTCAGGCAAAAAACATGCTTAGTCCAGTTATGTTTTTTTTATTTCCAATTTTGTACCATTCGTGATAAAAATTATTATAATTTTCACTTAACACGTTCGCTACCGATATGTTAAATAAAAAACATATATATAGACCAGCTGTCCCATATATGCGCCGTACGGTTTTTACTCCTGGACCAGCGTCCCACATATGAGCCGCTCGGGCCCGCTGATACAGACCGACGGCGCATATTTGGGACAGTGTTCTATTGTTACTAATAATATCCTGACAAATCACTGGTCTATTTTAACGGTTTAATATTTTCGTATCGGTCTCTGGGGGTGTCTGGCGCAAATATGGGACGGTTGGTCTCTGGATAAGTCAAAGTCAATGACCTGTATTTACGGTATATATTTCACTGGTCTCAACAGTATTAGTTTGTGAAATGCTCGTCCGGCCGCGCCACTGCAGCAGAGCACGTGGTTCACTAAGTTTGAGGTTATGTTCAGTGAATGAGGTTACGTTCTGTGAGTAAGTTTACGTACTGTATAAGCTTCTATCTGATTTTTTATGAACATGGAGCCAAATAGAAAACGAAGGCGTGTGTGTACCAACAGTGAGATTGACCGTGAGTTAATTGATAGTGACAGTGACACTGAAATAAGTTCTTTATTTTCATCAGATGGTAACAGTGAGTACATTCCAACCTCTAACAGTAGTGATGATTCTAGTAGTGAAGTAGACCGCAATGAAGTTGTTACTGAAGTAGAGGCACATGCATATGTGCAGAATCAAAATAATTTTACCGATGATGTTAATGTACAGTTCGTTGCCAATGAAGTCCACAATGATCATATCAGTATTAATGGTTGTTGGACTGACACGAACAAAGTCCCACTAATTCATGATTTTGTGGGTGAAGAAAAAGTGAATATACAAACAACTGATCCAGTTGAAGTGTTTGGCAATATTTTTGACACCGCCCTGTTAGAAAAAATTGTCACATGGACAAACACCAGAGCTGGAATCATGCGAGGGACACCTCTTTCCAAACATGCTCATCTAAACTTTTGGGAAAATGTTTCTGTTGAAGAATTGAAAAAATTTTTAGGTTTGTGTATGTTGATGGGTAATGTAAACCTTCCATCTATAAAACACTATTGGTCCAAGGACGGCTTATATGAGCATCCTATCTTTGGCCGGACCATGTCCCGCAATCGTTTTGAATGTATTTTAAGATGTTTGTGTTTTTATGATCCAAACATAGACTCCACAGACAATAGGATGCATAAAATTGAGAATGTCCTCAATGATATCTTAGCAAACTCTGTTAGGGTTTACAGCCCTGGGAAGTCACTTTCTCTAGATGAGGCTATGGTCCTCTTCAGAGGCCGACTGTCGTTTCGGCAGTATATAAAAAACAAATCACACAAGTACGGTATAAAACTGTACGAACTGACAACATCTGATGGATTCATTTTAAATATCATCATCTACTTAGGAAAGGGGACACTTATTGACAAAGAAAAGGGCCACGCCTTTGAAGTTGTGAGAAAGTTAATGCAGAACTACCTCGGCAAAGGCCACATAATCTTTCTCGACAATTTCTACAACAGCGTGGACCTGGCCGAGTACCTCATGACCAACCAGACTAACATGTGTGGTACTCTACAGTCAAATAGAGTTGGGAATCCGCAAGTTGTGGTGCAAACAAAACTGAAAAAGGGGGAGTGTGTGAGCCGTCAAAGAGGTGACGTTACCGTCATGAAATGGCGAGATAAAAGAAATGTTTTGACTATTTCAACTTCAAATGGCCCCGAGATGGAGGAAACAAGAACAAAAAGGGGAGAAGTGATCCAAAAGCCCAGCATGGTTGTTCGCTACAACAAGGGTATGAGTGGGATTGATCGCAGTGATCAAATGATCTCTTATTATTCCACTCCTAGAAAGTCTCTTCGGTGGTACATAAAAATATTTTTCCACCTGCTAGATGTATCACTGTGGAACAGCACATTTATTTTTTCCAAATTGACAACGAAGACAACCTATCTGAATTTCAGAGACATTATTATAAAACAATACATTCATGTAGAACCCATTCCACGGAAACCTCGCCCCATCCGCTCTTCACAGACGACTCATGCTCCTGTCAAGCTGGAAAAGCGACTGAGGTGCCATGTCTGCCGAGAAGCACACAATACAAGGAAGCAAACCTTTTATGCCTGCTCTATTTGCAAGGACTCTAAAGACAAACCATTTGGCCTTTGCATGCCAACTTGTTTCAATCTATGGCATGAGAAGTAGGCCCAAACATCCAATTTATCTCAAGTACACTTTTGTTTGAATTTATTTGTAATCTTTGTAATGTAAAAGTTTGATTTATATGTCTTATAAAATATGTAAAATAAACTTGTTCATGGAATAGGTGTGTTTTTTTGTTAAAAATTATCCTTGAATCTAAAGTATTTCAACAAATAAATAGTGGCTCATATTTGGGACACTCGGTCTATGATACCATTTTGATGCTATAGACCGACCGGCTCATATATGCGCCGTAATAAAATAATGCTAAAAACCGCAAAAACAGAAATATACATCAAATATATATATAATTAGGGTTATTACAAAGTATAATAACCTATTTAAACAAAATCTTACCATCGGTCTGTGATGAAGGGCACACCAATATTAACTTGGTCTGTGTGTAAAGATCGTATTTCTGACGTCGGTCTCTCGTAATAACCCGGCCGGCGCATATATGCGCCGCTCGGTAGCGAACGTGTTAAATAAGTATTGTAATAATTATATAAATATTACAATTATTTTCAAAACAACTTTATTGCTGTAGAAACATTTCTTCTTAGTCCATAAACTTTAAAAATGCCCTCATGTAAAATGTTGAAAATGTGACTGGACATGTTCTTTCCCTGGACACTTCATTATTCAAGTGGGTTTTCCCGGATACCGTATTTTTATATATATATTCTTCCCATTATCTCAGGAACTAATATAGATATCGCAACCAAATTGTTACCACAGGTTAACTACATATCAGTGGAGATGTGGAACCAGCATTTATCAAATTATACTCAGAATTAACCTAAATAACATAACTTTAAGAACAAAAAAAATCAATATTTTTTTATTGAAAAGATTTTTTGGTTGGGGGTTTTTAATATTTTTATTGGTTCACAGAGTAAACTTAAAAATGTAGAGTAAAAATTTGGGATATTTAGCTATAATAAGTTCCGAGTAAATAGGAAAAAAGTTAACATGGGGTTTTATGGGCGTTTAAGTAACCTTAAAGTTCTAACATACCTCTAATTATCTCAAAACTAATTAACACTGACTTACACCACTTTTCCTCTCAACGGCTCAATTTACACCTGCGGTACGAGAGAACTAAATCAAAACTATCTCGACTTGAAACTGCAGGCTATGAAGTAATTGAGATGTGGGAGTGTGAATTTTCAAAATTAAAGAAAGAACAAAAATTGACTTATCTAAATTCCTTACCCATTCTCAACACACTCCCACTTAATCCTAGAGACGCCTTCTTCGGGGGAAGGACAGCCAATGCAAAGTCCTACCACAAATGTGAATGGGGGAAAATCCAGTATGTTGACGTGTGCTCACTCTACCCGTTCGTCTGTAAGAGAGGAATGTACCCTTAGGGCCACCCTACTATCTACGTGGGCGACCGAGAATGTAGACAGAGAGATCTCCAAGTAGAGGGTCTCCTCGAGTGCAAGGTCCTACCCCCACTAAATTTGTTCCATCCTGTTCTCCCCACACATATGAACAATAAATTAACGTTTGTATTGTATAGAACTTGTGGGGAGGACATGTGCTCGAGTGACTGCTATCACTCTAGTGAGGAAAGAGCACTGACCGGGACGTGGATTATGAACGAAATCCGGAAGGCTGTGAGTAAGGGCTATGTAATCCTGGATATGTTTTAGCTATGGGAGTACGAGGTGGCACGGTACGAGACCGGTGGACTGTTTACCGACTTCATCAACAAATTTCTATAAATTAAGCAAGAGGCATCGGGCTACCCCTCCTGGTGTCTGACTGACGCCGACAAGACCACCTATATTCAAAATCACTTTGAGCACGAAGGCATTAAACTGGACCCGGCCAAAATTCAAAAGAACGGAGGCCTTCGCTCCCTTGCTAAATTAATGCTAAATTCATTTTGGGGTAAATTCGGCCAACGAGAGAATCAGACTAAAAACTTAATAATCAGAGAACCAGACGCACTTTACTTACTGTTAAGATGAGTTAAACGGTAAAATATGCAAAGAAATATTTATTTATTTTATGGTGAATTATTATTCAACATTCCATTACGAAACTTTTGATGGGTCAATCATAATGTTCTGACAATTAAAAGTATTTCTTTTTAATTTTTGAAAAAATGTTTGCACGACATTTTCTGATATATTGCCTCACATATTTTGTAGTCACTATTGGAGCTGTCAAACCGATTTGTTTACATGCCTTTGACCATAACCTTTTTTGTCTGCAGCTGATTGTTGGTTCATCTGCTATTCAGAGTTCAGTCAGAGTTGATATTTGTTGACATAAGCTCAGCTGTCATAATAGTGTTTATTATATTATTACTTGTGTATTTGTTGGAATTTACGACTTTTGTGTAGTTCTTATTTTGTGTGTGTTCTTTTATCCAGAAAAATGACCAAATCTAAATCAGTGTTTAAAAAACGTAAATTTGGTGGAAATAGGCATACCATAAAGGTTATAAACCAAGGAAGCACAGGTATCTCAAATAGTACTATTACTAACCTAGATTTAGCTTCAAACTCTAATGTATCAAACATTAGGCCTACACCTACTCCATCACCTAGTTCATCTAAGATTAAATTAGATGGACAATCTGAAGCTTAAAAAACGTTTGAAGGCAAGGATACCAACATTATAATTAGTTTGAATTTACTATCAGAAGCTTTCTTACAGTTTACAGTTTGCAGGTTATGTGGTGGAATTCTTAGTTTGACCGAACTAGAGGAGCAAAGAAATGGTTTAGCATGCAAGCTTTCATTATTGTGTTTGGTATGTAACAAGGAGAATCTATTTTGGAACTCTAAACAATGTAACAATAACTTATATGAAGTCAACTTGAGAATGTTTTATGGGTTGAGATGTATCGGTAAGGGAGGGGAAGGCGGTAAGGTCCTTTGCGGAGTACTAAATTTACCTAAGCCTAGTACTTCCTACACTAAGTATACTAAAATACTGAGAGAATGTGTAAGTACAGTATCAGAAAGATCAATGATTGATGCTACAAAAGAAGCTGTACATGAAAATGCTGGTGATATACTGTAGACCTCTGACTTGTTTGCGTGCGAGGGGACACAGGGGTGAGGGGGAAGTTCCGCTCCGCGATTGGGCCAAATAGGTCGTTGCCTAGCAACCGCACGTACTATTCATGATGTTTGTGTACGGCGCCACGGAAAGTCACTGCGCTAGCGCTGTTACACGCTCAGTAGCTACTAGTTAGTTGTGAGAATGGCGTCGGTGCGTAAGAGGACAGACTGTGCATAGTGAAGCAAGAGAAGTGATAAGGAGAGTGATAAGTAAGTGTGACGAAGAAGCGAGAACTGGTAATTTGCAGCACTTAATGAAACAGAGCAATTTGCGAGTCAAGAATTACACTGGTGTTTCGGTGAGGACAATTTCTAGCATTAGAAAGGAAGGAGATGCAGCTGGAGAGACACCTTTAACTACGCCTGGTAAGAAAAGGCCGTACTCGGAGGAGAAGAAATTTCATATGGATGATTTTGATAGAAGAGTCGTTCGAGATGTGGTGAGTGACTTTTATTTAGTGAGGAAGAAAGTGCCCACTGTTCCTAAACTGTTAATTGCTTTAAAAGAAAAACTTGACTTCCCTTGGAAAGAAGAAACCCTACGAAAACTCCTGCACCAAATGGGATTTAAGTGGAAACGGTGTAACAAACTAAGAAAAATTCTTATCGAGCGGCCAGACATAGTTAATTGGCGTGCTCGTTATTTGAGATATCCAACGGTTTCGACATGAAAAAAGACCAATATTTTACATTGATGAGACATGGGTGGACAACAATTTGACATTCGGGAAGTGCTGAGTAGTGATGAAGTACCTGGTGTGTTGACGAACACAAGTTCATCCAACAGACTGATTGTTGTAAACGCGGGTTCTACAGATGGATTTCTTAAAGGGGCTGCTTTAATTTTTAGGGCGGGTAAAGCGACGGGGGATTACCACGGACAAATGAATGGTAATAATTTTGAGAAATGGGCTGAAGAAAAACTCCTGCCTAACCTTCCAGAAAAAAGTGTTATTGTAATGGACAATGCACCCTATCATTGCCATCAAGAAAATAAGGCGCCAACAAAGTACGCTGTGAAAAAGGAAATGATAGACTGGCTGCAGAGTAACAACATACAATGCTCAGCAGATATGAAAAAGTTTCAGTTGTACGAGCTGATAGAAAAGCACAAACCTAAAGAAAAGGTGTATCGCATCGACGTGGCGTTGAAGAGGCGAGGCCATGCGGTTCTCAGATTACCACCCTATATGTGTGAATTAAACCCAATTGAGCTGGCCTGGGCTAAAATCAAGAGAGTGGTGAAAGGAAACAACATAAGAGGAGACCTGTCACTAACGAAACTGGAAGAGGCAACACGAGAAGCGCAAAGTTCTGTTAGCAAGATCGACTGGGAAGGCTTCACAAACCACACCTTGAAGCTAGAACAACACTACTGGGAACAGGACGGCTTGATGGAAGTTGCCATCGACAAATTCGTGATTGAGTTGGGCGGAATGGACAGCAGTGACAGTGAGGAAGAAATATCTGACAGTGAACTGGCTCAACCTCTTCCAAGTACAAGTGATGATTAAATTGTAAGTCGTAAAATAGCACATTATATATATATATATATATATATATATATATATATATATATAAAATAGCAAAATTTCCTGCTGTTTTCCCATTTTTATGTTAGAAATCAAATAGAATCAACTTCCTCAAATATCAACTTGTAACTTTTAACTTAAACAATGTATTATGTAGTCGGCAAATACCGTACTGTAAATTACCACTTCTCACTTAAGTGTTTATAAAATATTTAACAAAAATACTCTGTTTATTATATTTTTTTAATTATACACCAACTATTATAATATGTTATCAACATATTTATTATAATGTATTATCAACATATTTCATGTATTTCACAACTTATTCTGGTTTATGTTTACATAATAATAAAAGTTCAATTTGAAATTGTGTTTTCTATTGCCAATTACCAAGTATCAAGTGTTCATCATGAAGTTTACTCCAGAAATAAAACTATTTATTAAAAAAATAAATGTGTTGAATAGGCTACAAATAGTGTAATAGTGATATTATGATAGTGATATTATGATATGAAGAGGTATATTCAGAGGGTTGGGCTGTCATTGTTGACAGAACCGATGTTTTCGGTTGGGGTTGTAGACGGTGACGGAGAAGCGCCCCAGCAATGGCTGCCGCATTCCTCTCGCGCGCAATCAAGTCAGAGGTCTACAGTAGATATAAGTATTGCGTTCGATGGAACCTGGCAGAAACGGGGTTTCAAATCAAAAAAAGGATGTTGTACTGTTATAAGTGTAGACACTGGTAAAGTCCTAGATGTGGAAGTTTTAACTAAGTTTTGTAGTGGTTGTACCAAGAGTGGCAATGACCCAATAAAAATAGAAGCACACAAGCCAAATTGCTTAAAAAATTATCAAGGTTCAAGTGGAGGGATGGAACCCGTGACTGCTGTTGCACTCTTCAACCGTTCTATCAACAAGCGAGGTGTTAGGTATAAGGAGATGTTGAGTGATGGAGACTCCAAGGCTTATTTAGCTGTTGTAGATAGTAATCCTTATCCTGATTTAGTAGTGTCTAAGTTAGAGTGCATAAACCATGTAGCAAAGCGTATGGGATCAAGACTGCGAACACACAAAAGCTTCCTACAAAGATAAAGAGTTGTCCAACGGAAAGTCGATAAGAAGTAGGCTATCTGACAAAAAAATTGATGAGTTGCAAACTTATTACAGCAATGCCATAAGAGGTAATTGCACAGATCTAAATCAAATGAAAAGAGCTGTATGGGCAATTTATTATCATAAGATTTCGACAGATGAGAATCCAAGTCATGGCCTTTGCCCTCCACCTCCCAAAACATGGTGCAAGTACAGGCTAGCTGAAGATAAGAAGGAGCTCTCAACATTCAGCCATAAGAACTCCATTCCTGTACCTGTAATGGAAGTTTTGAAACCAGATTTTAGACATCTAGCCAACCCAAACTTACTAATAAGATGTGTCCATGGAAAAACTCAGAACGTCAATGAGGCTTTTAACAACGTCGTATGGACTAGAATACAAAAAAAAAACACATTTGCAGGAAGGCTAACACTAGAGTTAGGAGTGTATGAAGCTGTCAGTACATTCAATGATGGCAATATTACTAGGCTAAAGGTATTACATTAGCTTGGACTTAATGACTGTGGGAAGAACACGGTAGAAACGATGAAAAAATTGGACGAGGAGCGACTGCGAAAAGCTGAAAAAGCTGTACTAGATGCGACAAAAGAAGCAAGACTAGCCAAGAAATGGTCAAACCTTGTTACAGTGGCCCCAAACCAACAGGATTATAACCCTGGAGCTTTTTAAGGTAGGGCAGTTTTTACTTTTCTGTATCAATATGTGTTATACTTTGTTTAAATCCAATTTACCAAAAACTATGTTTTTACGTACAAATGCCCCATTATCTCAGAAAGTACTTGAATCTTGATGATATTTTTACCATGTTCTCAGTATTATTGGGTGATGATATGGAACTAGAATTATCTCAATATGTTAACAAAAATTTAAAAAAATATGGAAACATGGGTCGATAGGAAAAACCCACGAGGAAGTCTGCACTCGCATATAAGCGGCGACTGCATGTGCAGCGCGCATTCGATAATCATGTGCAGTTGCGAGCAGCTTGTAGTGGCATCATCCTTGGGGGTCGTCGCCGTGTCCGCGGCCCTGGTAGCGATCCTCTGCTGCACACGCCGGCCTCCCAATGTTGGCAACACTCCCTTGGTGCTGCTCCTGGTGGGTCTTCTCGCCATCACTGCAACCCTCGTTGCTGGTGACAACGACGAGCCGCCTCCACGGAAAGTTTCTCGATTGTTGGTAATGTTTATTAATAATAATATATTTAAATATTAACTTCTAGACTATAAGGTTTCGAAAATTTCGACTGCTGGTAACGTTTATCTACGTTTATCTCTCCAATGTCACCTATTCCCGTGGACGAAACAGAGCCTGAGGATGACGGTGAGGATGCTGATGATGATGAGGTAAATATATGAAGGTGTGCTTGTGTGCGTGTGAGTGACTGTTTGCGCTATTAAAAAAAATTTGTTCGTTACTATCAGGTCTGATTCCGATGCTACGATGTTGGCGGTGGAGAATCAAAGACCAGATGTAGGTACATTCAGATTCTGGTGTTTATACGCAATAACAGTGATTTCCAGGTGCTAATTGTTCACAGTCTCCGGATCATTGGGTATTTCCCCCCAGAGCGGACCGTACCAACGTGACTTTGGAGCCGGCTCCCCCGGGGCCCCTCGAAGTCATTGAGGGGGGAAGACGGCAGCAGCTCCTTCGGCCCATACCACAGCCGCGTAGTCACCAACGACCGCTCCTCAACACCCCGGGGGATCCCAGCTATCACTATCACGCCGGTTCCCCGCCCCAGCACGTCAAGAGAAATCTCGCAACACAACACCTCCGACAGTGCTTTCACTCCTATCAGATCTCGATCCTGCTTCTCTTGCCCCTCATGCACAACCCCCGCAACCTCGAGCACCCTTCGTCGTGCCCGACCCAGCACATCGAGGGGAATGGTAAGTATCACAATAGGTCTTAGTTTTTTGTTAGTGTAATTATTTCCTCAATGTACTTATACGATAACTGGGCTTCAGTATTTAGTAGAATTTGGATAACCTCAAAATTGTTTAGTCAGTTCATCATAACAATAAAGGTTGATATTTTTCAGCCTCTGGAGGGTAGCTGTCTGGCCTGTCAGCAGGAAGCCGCGAGGCGGAGGTCGCGAGAGTTCTTGTTGGACAGGTTTCTACAGGTGTGTGTGTGTGTGTGCGTGTGTGTGAATAAGGCAATCTAGACTGTTGACAATTTATTTACTATTATATTTACTCGACTTAACTGGTATTTTTGATTCCAGGAGCATACTTCCGTGGACTGTGACAGACGGGCTCTGGACGCTATGATTTTCCTGAGAAGGGAGTTCAGGGAAACGCTCTGGTTCCTCGATCATCTCATGGTCAACACGTCAGGACACCAGATTCTCTCCATAGCCTACGGGATGTGGAGAAGTGTACAAGTGACAATGGAGACCCTTCTGGTCACCGTTGGTGAGATGATGGAAGCCTCTCGGAGGACTGCCATCACTCCCAAGGAGCCGGAGCTATCACCCCCACCACAACGTGTCCAGTGCCCGGTATGCCTAGACAGATTTCCGACGGTAGGGTTGAGATCCTGTGGACACACTCTGTGCTCAATGTTCTCATAGGCTCTACCGTTGTCCAATCTGTCGGAAAGCAATCCATGAGAGGATGCCATTGTATTTTACCTGAGACATGTTTGTGTAAATTGTTTCTTTTTTCTATTCTCAATTTTGGTTTATAGTTTGTACATATATATTCTTCAATAATTTCTTTTTTCAATACCTAGTTATTTTTCACGAACCAACCATTACACATTTACAGGGTCCCACGTCGAAGACGACTAAACCAGCGATCCTTATACAGTACAAAATTACACTCCATCTCGACGAGGCTCCTCGGTCTAGTGGTCAGTGCAATAGTTTCACGACCTTAGGGGCCCGGGTTCGATACCCGTCGACACCGTACACTTTTTGCGCCTTAATTCCACGCTACCAAACTGCACCACGTAGTTCCAGTCTTCGCCACCAGGGTAGCGGGTGTAGGGTGGGGGATGACGTCAGGGGGCGGGGCTTAACCGCCATCTTGGATAACATCACCTCCTCTCGACCAAGCAGAACGCTGTCTTATACTCCGGGTTTCACTACTTACAGGGGTGTTATTGTTAAGGAAAAGGATATAACGATTTTAGGGGATTATTGGACAGTAGCTAGCTCGTTGGATATTGATTCCTACAACAATTTGGTCCTAGCTCTCTCGAGGCTTGTTCATGATCTGGATATTAACTTATTAAAGCATAAAATTGAAATACCAAAAGATGAAATTCTTAGGGTACGACAGGGAATAGCTCAATTAACCCTTTCCGGTCGTATGGCGCAGTACGGCGCCAATAAAATATTTCAACATCGCGCGTATGGCGCGGTACCGCGCCATTATGCAAGCCCGTGAACTGTTGCGCTCTAGTGGCCGATTTTCGAACTTCTAGAGGTTTTCTTTTCTGTTGACAGCTGTTTCCGGCGTGACTCACGGCCACGTGCGTCTGTTGCTATGCGAATGCTAGCCAGTGTTTACTTCTCACTGAGTTCGATCGTGAGTGTTGTTGAGGTTAACGTAATGTTTTAGATATTTGTTTTATAAATGAGTAGGTGTTGTTAGAAGTAGTATAAGTAATAATGTGTTCAGGAATGTGTCTTTTTATGTAAATAAATTATTCGTGTGCAATAAGGAGTTTGAAGACAAGTGTATAGTTGTAAGTTTTGAGCTACTAGCCTCAGCTGAAAATTAGTTTTTATTTAGTTACAGACTAAACAATATTATCTTTTAGTTTTTCAATGAACAGTTATATTTTATGACATTTATCCAGTGATTATAATAAAATGGATAACCCAAGGCCTTCTACAAGTGCTCTTAGTGACACTGCAATTGCAGATGAACTAGGCCTAGATGAAGAACTATCAGGATTCAGTAGTGACAGTGATGAAGAAGTGATTTTACCAACGTTAGAAAATTTATCTGATGAAGATAGTGATGACAGTGATGAAGGCAATTTAGGACAAGGACCTTCTCAATCTAATAGGCCCTCTACTGATTGGTGTGCTTACAACGGGCCAGACTTTGTTCAATATTCATACACAAATGCAAGTGGGGGCTACAAACCACCATCTACAAACAAACCTGTAAGTGTTTTACAGTTTTTTCAAATGTTTTTTACATCAGAGCTACTGTCAAATATAGTCAAAGAGACCAACCGATTTGCATCAGAAAAAATTCATTTAGCCCAACCTCTAAAGCCTAGGTCAATCTGGCACTCATGGATTGATGTTACTTTGGAAGAACTAAAAGCTTTTATTGGTGTAATTCTGGCTATGGCTCTCTCTCCAAAACCTTCACTAAAAGACTACTTCTCAAACAATTGGCTTTTTGAGCAATCATTTTTCCATTCTGTTTTTTCTCGCACGAGATTTTTCCAAATATTTTGGTGTTTACACTTACCTGCTCCAGTGACCAATCCAAATGTTAGGTCAAGAAGTGACAAAATCAAATCTGTTGTAAATTATTTACAAACAAAATTTATGGAATATTTTGTACCACTTTTTGAAAATAGTATTGACGAAAGTACTGTTGCCTTCAAAGGTCGAGTAAATTTTAAAACATATAATGCGCTCAAGCCTAACAAATGGGGGCTCAAAGTGTTTGTTTTGAGCGATTCTAGATCTGGTTATGTGTATAACTTTGAACCTTATTTTGGGAAAACAACCACAGAATCTCTCATTCGACCTGATTTACCATTTACTGCCAGAATTGTGGTACACCTTGCTACAAAGTTGAGTGAAAACCATCCTGGTTGTGGCTTTCATTTGTTTACAGATCGGTATTACACTGGCTTAGAATTGGCTTTAGAATTAAAAAATCTAAATATACATCTGACTGGCACAATTAACCAAAACAGAAAAGGGTTACCTGATGGTATAAAGAAAAAAAATTTAAAATTGCAACAACACAAAACAAAAGCATTTCGACACAATAAAGATGTTTTACTTTCCGCTTGGCGTGATAAACGTGATGTCCTTATGCTTAGTACTTTATATAACAATGATAAAACAATTGTCAAAAGGAAAGGAAAAAATGGTGCTACAACAGACATTGAGAAGCCAACAGTTATTTGTGAATATAATAAATTCATGGGAGGTGTTGATCTCATTGACCACTACCTTTCATCATACAAATTTATGAGAAAAACTGTAAAGTGGTGGAGAAAATTATTTTTCTGGCTTCTAGAGGTCTCAGTTGTTAACAGTTACCTTCTATATAATATGGAACAGTTGAATAAATCTTCCAAACAAATTGAACACCGAAAGTTTAGGGAGTTGTTAGTAACTGAGCTTGTTGGAAACGTTCGGAGCTCAGCAACTCGCAAGCGCAAGTCCACCACCGACAACCCTGAACGTCTTGATGGTAAACAGCACTTCCTAAGAAGCTTTTAAAATAAGAAAAAAGACTGTAAAGTGTGCAGCAACAGAAAAATTAAGAGGAAAGAGACAATGTTTTATTGCGCCACCTGCACCCAGAAACCAAGTTTGTGTCCTACAGAGTGTTTTGAGAAGTATCACACTCTCAAAACATATAAATAATTATAGAAAATTTGATTTTCACAGTTTAGAAACTTTATAGCCTTTTATTGTAAATATGTAATCTAATTGTTTCCATAGTGTAAATTATTTAGTACCAAAAAAATTTTTTGGTTGTGTTCCAAATGAATTCGATAAAGTGACATATTTAGTGTTATAAATAGTTTTTTATTATACAATGCGTATGTATTCAACCTTCAAAAGATCTTCATAAAAGGTAAGAAACTATCATAAAACATTCATAAAAAGTTATAAATAGGTTATGTGTTTAATTTTTAGAAGGTAATGATAAACTAATATCAAGTTATGTAAAATTTTGTATACATATTTGAATTTTAGATATATATTTTTTAACAATAAAAAAATTACCAGTTTGATAAAAAACTGTATTTCATTTATATTTTAATAATTTTAACAGTCCTAACAAAAAGAATATATTTTTGTTTGGCAAATTAAACATCTACAGTTGTTTAAACAACTAGAAATGTATGCATGCTAAAATCACTAAAAACAGTCGCGACCTGGCTGAAATCAAGGATAAAAAATTTGCGACCTGAAAGGGTTAAGGAGCATGTTAAATCATATCAGTGTTCTTATGGAATTTAAGGAGTCTATCAGTACCACAGATACCGGATCTCGTAATAAAAGAGGGTTAATAGATTCAGTTGGAACAGGACTAAAGTATTTGTTTGGAACATTAGATGTAGATGACTTTAACGAATTAAATACAAAAATTGGTATTTTATCCAAAGTAGACGAAGACATAGTTCACATAAATAAAAATCAGCTAACCTACGTGAAAGAATTACAAGATGGGTTGAGAGTTACGCAAGGGGATGTTCAAACCATTGCTAAATTGATAACTAACAATTTTGACAAATTTGAAAAGGTTATGGGAGGAGTTCCGGATAATATTATGGATTTAAATCGAACGATTGTTATCAGCATATGTTATATTCGGTAATAAGGTGTATGGAGTTTATTATTCAAAATGTACATACGGAATTGATCAAAATCAAGGGGCATTAGATGAGGTATCGCAAGGTCATATTAGTTCAATACTGATATCTCCTTTTAAATTAACGGAATTGCTAACGGAATTAGTACGTACGTAGATTACCTATTATTCTCTTTCAGCACGTATAGATACCAGCATGGTACATATATTCTATTCTATATGCAGACTATGCAGTTGCATATAGTAACGGTATACGAATCATTTTTCTAGTTCCAATTCAGTCAGTAGACCGTCATTTTGTGTTGTACCAAAGTTTAACATTTCCCGTTTACATGGAGACTATTCATAAGTATGTGAGCCTTGAGGATGTGAGTGATTACTTGGCAGTGGCCAATGACCACACTAACTATGCAACACTAACTGAGAGGGATTTGAAGAGCTGCACCAAAGGGAGGTTGGCAGTGTGTGATCCAGTTTTCCCTATTCGAGTACGGCGGGAGGAAAGCTGCGAAGCCTTACTGTTTCAGGAGAGGGGCCTCATTGTGCCGGAAGTGTGTCAACGTCGTTTGCTGTCTGGACCTATACCAACGGCATTCCACCGAGTACTTAATGGAGTGTTTTGGGTTTATTCAGTGCCAAGCGAGTTACTTATTACATTAGACTGTGTTAATGAAGTAAGGAAAACGACAATTACAATGTCTGGTGCTGGTATTTTGCAAGGTACATCGAACTGTTATATATACTTTAGTAAAATAGTATTGTTTCCTTATTATAGGGGTTCCATGTTTATGGAAACTTATCGGACAATTGATTGATACCGGAAGTGCCTTTGTTATTGTCGTCAAATGAGAAGTTCGCATTGGAAGGTTACCATAATTCATTGGTTGTGAGTAATGATGTAGTAACACTACATCAAATCATAAACCGTAGTTCAACAACAGGGGACAG
The DNA here is from genome assembly GCF_021130785.1 of Homalodisca vitripennis. Taxonomy (NCBI): domain Eukaryota; kingdom Metazoa; phylum Arthropoda; class Insecta; order Hemiptera; family Cicadellidae; genus Homalodisca; species Homalodisca vitripennis. The sequence continues at coordinate 22,329 of NW_025776433.1, forward strand.
CTTTGCGAATTTGAAAAAGGTACTCCAGACAATTAAACTTGAAATTGTGCGAGTAGAACGTGGTGAAATGGACACTTTCGCCAGGATCAGTCAGTGCTTGGACTAATTGCCTTAATCCTGTTAGTAGTGGGAGTTTAGCAGAGGCAAAGTTTGCGTGCATTATTCTGTTTACTAGTCAGATGTGGTAGGTGAGAGAAAAGGAATACCCCTCCAGTAAGGTTGACCAGACTACGGGTGGACGTGCCAGACGAAGCTGTGGAGAGGGAAGAAGCAGTTCTGAACTTGGAGCAGGAGATATAGCAGTCAGCAGCGGCACGAGACGATGGTAACCAGGCTGAGTGTACAACCTGGAGAGGACAGCATGGAAGCGCAGCAGAGAGGAATGATGCAGTGTATCAAAATATTAAATGTGATCTATGGCTTTATGCTAACTTGAGTGCAAATATTGTTCATTAAGATATTGTTAATGTGTAGGTATAGTGTTTGTAAATCACTGTAATGTCATTTTGGGGCAATGAACTTTTTAAAAAGAGGAAAGATATGAGTAGTTGTAGTGATAAATGTGATTATGAAGGTAATATCGGTTTAGTGCAGGTCTGTAACCTTATAATTTTTGGCAATCAATATTATCGGCTTATTCTTTTAAATGGTTTGCAAAGGAAGGTAGATGGACGATTGACCTTAATGGGGCTGGTACAGTAAAAATGTCGAAAAAATCATTTTTTTTCAAATATTTTCTTTTTCCCTAGTTTTTATGAACAATTCTGTAAAGTTTTTATTACAATGTCTCATTTTATAACTAAGTTACAATAAAAATAGTGAAACTACGTTCGCACATTTCCTGTGCCATAAACCTACATTCTTGGTGCATCAATCTATTTTTTGTTGTAGTGTACATTTCTCAGTTATGAATATGCCACCACCAGTCGCTGCGAATACATATACCATAGTACTCGATGCGACAAAAGAGGTATCGGCTAAATTTATGAAACAGGCTGTTTTAGATGAAATCAATGAAACAGAAGAGACAGAAACACAAGCAAAAACCGACATAAGTGATGGTACCTGGATGCGGAGAGGTCACAACTCGTTACACGGTGTATGTAGGGGAGAGGGGGGCACATGTGGACAGGGGGCACAAGTGGACAATTTGAATTTCCCGCCATGCAACTAACCAGTTTAGTTCAAACTTTGTTCACAGAACAGTGTTGGTCTACTGTTTCCTCCAGATAAATTTAGTGCTGTTTGGCTACATGGTTTAAGAGGTAAGAATATTTTTATGTTTTTTTATGTAAAAAGTAAAAATTGAGCCCAAATTTTAACTTTAAAAGTTATTTTATTCGGGCTCTTCCTTATAACATAAGGTATTTTTATAAACTTAGTAATATTTAAGCAACATTTTATTGTGTAGAAGATGTCATAAATCCTAACCTAAAAAAAAATATCGATGAGAATGCATTCAAACCACCTACAATCTACTGGTGGGGTACATGTGGACACTTTCAAGGGGGCACATGTGGACAAGGGGGTAGTTTTGGACAAGTGTTATATTAGTTACTTATTTAACATCTCATAAATGTATAGCTAATAAACTAGCATGTACACTTGTTGTGAATCATTTTTAGTCATTTTCATGATCTAGAACATTTTGTTTTGCTCCCATAACCAAAATTAAGTAAATTATAGCTTAACCAAGCCTTGACACCACATCAATCAAGGAGGTTGCAATATTTATTGCCCAATACAGATTTCAAAAGGCTTTTTAAGATTAACTAGTTTTATCTTTATCTAAATACAACAGTTATATACATTGATTTATTTATTTTTTAGGGTGAAGATGGTGAGAACCTACATAAGAAAAACCGAGAGAGCTGCAATTTCAGAGGATGCAGTCAGATGTGCTATTGAGGATATACGGAATGGCAACCAAACAATCCGTGGAGCTGCTGCAACATATGGACTTTCTAAATCTATGCTTCACAAAAGACTTCAAAAGCTGCCAAACGCTGAAAATGAGGACGATCCTGTGCAATCTACTTTTCCCCGGTCTAGCAAGTATAACACCAGACAGATTTTTACAGATGTACAAGAAAATATGATAGTAGACTATCTAATTCAATGCAGTAAAATGATGTACGGCCTAACCTATAGACAGGTACGTGAATTTGCCTATTCATATGCTAAAAAACTTGGGCTTGAGATTCCTTGTAAGTGGGAAGATGAAAAACTAGCAAATATTGAATGGCTAAAATGTTTTATGCGCCGTCATCAGTCTACACTGAGTCTGAGAAAGCCAGAAAACACCAGCTTTGCTAGAAATATAAACTTTAATAAACAAAATGTTGATTCATTCTTCAATAATTTGGAAACAGTTATGGAAAAATATCACTTTACTAGTGACAGAATCATAAACATAGATGAATCTGGCATAACTACTGTATTACAAGCTCCAAAGATTGTTGCTCCGACTGGTGTAAAACAGGTAGGCCAGAATGTTTCCGCAGAGCGAGGAGAGCTTGTAACATTTTGTGGGATTATAAAAGCTTCTGGTAACACAATACCTCCTGCTTATGTGTTTCCCCGTGTTCATTATAAGGACATTTTCCTTAATGGAGCACCAACTGGCAGTGTCGGTTTTGCGACTCGTTCTGGCTGGATGTCTCAAGAAGTTTTCTTTGAGGTGGTCAAACATGTTAAATTACACACCGCATGTTCAAAAGACAATCAAATCCTCATTTTATTAGACAATCATGAGTCGCACATTAACTTGGATGTGATTATGTTCTGCCGTGAAAATGGAATTGTTATTCTAACTTTTCCACCTCACACTAGCCACCGCTTGCAACCTCTCGACATTGCTGTGTTTGGACCTTTCAAAAGTTATTGCAAAACCTCTTTTAACAAATGGTTATCTGAAAATCCTGGAATGACTATATCAATAAAACAAGTTGCTTATCTAACGTCAATGGCGTATGATGAAGCTTTTTCTAGGAAAAATATTGTTTCTGGCTTTGCAAAATCCGGAATTTTTCCATTTCAGCGCTCAGTATTTAGTGATACCGACTTTATCAGCTCTTTGCCAACAGACCAGGCTAAAGAAAATGGAGATAATGAAGGTTCTTGTAGGCCTAATCTAGAAGAACCTAAGGCAAGTACTAGTGAAAACACCAGTACAAATCAGATGGATGCAGAAAATTACCAAATAAATTCTCAATTTGAAAATGAAAAATGCACTCCAACAGTTGTGCGAAAATATCCAAAAAAGGTAAAAGTTGTAACCCCAGAACAAGTTCGCCCATTCCCCAAAGCACCGTTAAGAAATAACACTCAAAAGCCAAGGGGCAGAAAGAAAGGAAAGACATGTATCTTGACAGATACCCCTGAAAAAAATAGAATAGAGGCAGCAGTAAAATCAAAGAAAATTAAAGAAGAATTAAAAAAAGAATCTTTTTTGGCCTACAAGAAAAAACTTTTTAATGGAGATGAACAAGGTTTGTCTAAGTCTAAAGGAAAATCTAAACAGAAAAAAAGAAAACGCAGAATACATGTGGATAGCTCTAGTACTTCTGAAAACGAAGAAGATGATATTGAATGCTACAGTGATAAAGTCTTGAGCCCATTAGTTTTAAGTGAAGATAGTGATATAGAGGAAAGTAAAGGTGAGAAAGTAGAGTCTGATGGATCCAACATAAATGTTTTAGATTTTGTTTTAGTTCGGCTAGCCAGTAAAAAAAGTGAAAAATTTTATGTAGCACAAATCAATGACAAGATTTGTCTTACTGAATTTAATGTAAGTTTTTTTAAGAAAAAAGAGGGATCAGGGACATCATCAATTAAATTTGTCAAACCTGATCTTCCAGATGTAAGTGCCATTGACATTGAAGACATAATTGTAAAACTACCCCTACCGACTGTTTCAGGAGGTACTGAAAGAGCTGTCAGTATGTTTATCTTTAATTTTTCCTTTACAAACTATAACATGGGTTGAATTTAATGTTTACTTGATGTGTATGTAGGCTATTAATATTGTTTTTCTATCATTCTTGTTTTAATTTAGTAATGGTCTAGAATAAGTTTAGCTTGCAGGAAAAAATAAAACACGAATCTTGACTTTACGAATTGATGTCATACTTTTACTCTTCACATATTTTTTTAAATATGTAAGAAAATAGGTTTGGTTTGTTTTGTAAGCATAGGTAGGTTATGTTTTATAAGCTATAACACAGGTTAAATAGCCTATTTGTTTTTCTTGTCATTTTAAGTAAAGTATACATTGTTAGTTAGTATTGAACTTATTTTTTTACTAGTTTTATTACTTTCTTCACTTAAAGGTTGAAATAACTACTCCTTGTAACTGTACAAAGAGTCATATGTTTGAGTTTAATTAATAAAAATCATATTTAAGATATATGAAAGATGTTTTTATCTGTCCACAACAACCCCCCAAAAATGTTGGTTATGTCCACAACTGCCCCCTGGAGGGGCACTTGTGGACACTCCGTTAACTATTTTAAAGGTAAGAATTAACAAGTTCAAAAGATGTTTTAAAGAGTAAAATGTCATATATTTACATACCTCAACACCTATATTAGTATATAAATAAAACCTTTGACAATTTTTTCTCATAACAAAAATTTAAAAAAATAAAATGTAAAATTTGTCCACATGTGCCCCCCTCTCCCCTACTGTAATCGGAGCGAATACCAGAAAAGTTCTAGATGTGGAGGTATTATCTTCATTTTGCCAAGGTTGCAATAGTTAAAAGGGACCTAAAACTGGAGATTATAATAAATGGCTTGAAAAGCATAAGGAAGTCTGTACCAAAAACCACTTTGGGTCAGCTGGAAAATGGAAGTTGAAGGAATTAAACTAATGTTTCATCGCTCCGAGCACAAAAACTGTGCAAGGTATTGTAGTTATATAGGAGATGGCGACACAGCCACATGTCCAGCAATATGTGATAGAACTATATGGACCTGATGTGATCATTGTAAAAGAAGAGTGTGTTGGTCACGTCCAAAAGACGATGTACAGTCGGTTGAAAAAATTAAAAGATAATATAAATCTGCAATTCTATGTGACGGAAAAAAATTGGAGGGAAAATCGCCTTACAGATCAGGTTATTAATCAGTGGTGTGTGTACTATGGGAATAGTATTACAAGTCATTCAAATGATTTAACAGGAATGAGAAAAGCTATTTAGGCTATCTAGAATCATAAGACCAGTACCAATGAAAATCCGCTGCACTATTTTTGTCCAAACGGCCCGGAATCATGGTGTACATACCAAAAGGCAATTTGTACAGATACAATCAATATAAGCACAGAAATACAATTAATTCCAGTAGCAATAATGAATTTTATAAAGTCTATATTTGATGACTTGCCCAAACCCCAGTTACTAAGGAAATGTTGTACCGTATGACGATAACACATGGGGGGTGGTGACTTCTGAGGTCGTAGTAATAAATACCCGAATTGCAAAGTTTACTTATAAGTTCAGTTTAATTATGAAACTTACAAGCACCACTTTTCGATGGTAAAATAAATGTATGTAATGCCACGTTGCTGCCATTTAGAATATAAGAACTAAAAATGTATATCTTGTAGGTGGGCCTAAAATATCCAATGTTCTCTGAAATTATGCCTACGATGTTTTACTTTATAAGACATTAAGATTTTACTTCCCTTCGCAATGTGTAGACTCACAACCCGGGTGTCGGCGTCTTGGCACGAGACAATGGCGCTGTAGTCTAAGAAGGGTTATTTCTAGTCGGTGGTTACTAGAAGATGAGTAGAAGTTATGAAACTGGTAGCCATCTACTCAAATAATATGTGCCCTGTGAGCCGTGAGACACGTAAACTCGCGGACAAAGCGCGCGAGGTCTGCTCGGTCACATAGTTGGGCTGCTACAAAGGGTTAGAAGAAAATATTCATACGTGTGCCAATTAGGTAGTTACTCCGCCCAATAATTTAGTTCCGGAACATTGGATAAAAATAATATTAAATTATACTGGCTGACTAGGTTGTGAATTTTACATTATATGAAATTTAATTAACCAATTAACGGTACAATGTCTAAAAGGAAAAACGCGGATGAAAGCTATAACAGCGTATTATGGAACATATGCCCTAAAACAGGATTTGCTGGAAAAACAATTGTTGAAACAAACATGTTGTTGTTGTAGTGAACATGTTTACAAAGTTATAGTATGTAAAGGCACTTTTAGTTCAATTTGGCAACGATGTTTTCGTTCAAACTAGAAGGCTGTGGCTGCTCGGTGCCATGTGCTGTCTGCTCTCATTGTCGTTGGTCGTTGATTCTTTGTAGTTATTTACAATGAAACGGGCAAAATCACCTCTTAGTGACAATACGATTAGTCGAGTGATAAATGACTAGAAGGCTGTGGCTGCTCGGTGCCATGTGCTGTCTGCTCTCATTGTCGTCGGTCGTGAGTGTATCGTCGGTCGTGAGTGTATCGTCGGTTGAGAGTGTATCGTCTGTTTGTTATGAGCTGTAGTTAACCTTTTTGTTTGGAAGTTTATTGGTTACGTTATTTACAATAAGTTTATGATTCTTTGTATTTATTTACAATAAGTTTATGATTCTTTGTATTTATTTACAATGAAACGGGCAAATTCACCTCTTAGTGACAATACGATTAGTCGAGTGATAAATGACTAGAAGGATGTGGCTGCTCGGTGCCATGTGCTGTCTGCTCTCATTGTCGTCGGTCGTGAGTGTACCGTCTGTTTGTTATGAGCTGTAGTTAACCTTTTTGTTTGGAAGTTTATTGGTTACGTTATTTACAATGAGTTTATGATGTTTTGTAGTTATTTACAATGAAACGGGCAAATTCACCTCTTGGTGACAATACGATTAGAAGAGTGATAAATGAAGAAGAAAACTTTTCTAGTGATGAGAGTTTCTTGAATAATTTTGGCAGTGAAGTTGACAGTAGTTCCTCTGAAGTGGATGACACGGATAATGATCCCACATATGATCCAGATCAACCAGGACCATCATCAAACATTCTTCCAATTGTAAGTAGGCCTAGGATTTTATCGGAAAGTGAATCTGACAATAGTATTGATGGTGAAAATGTAAGGAGTAGGCTTACTACTATACATCAGCAACCTAGACAACCTTCTAGGCCTAGGCCTACACATACTAATGGTAATTCAACTGATGATTCCAGTAGAGAAAATGATGAAGGATGGATTGATGTTAGTGCAGAAAATGATCCAGGTTATAGTCATTCATTTTCATTCTTAGAGTTGCCCTGCTTGAAACATTGTCCTCCCATGAATACACCATCAATTGCTTACGTTAGGTTGTTTTTCACAGTTACATTGATGGAAATGTTTGTAAAATATACAAAATATATGTACGCTGAAGAAGTTGTCAGAAAGTACAATTCAAATTTGGGACCGAAAAATAGCTTGAGAACATGGCCAAATTATGACCCTTGTGCCTGTGTGCAACCCCTAATAGATCACATGAATAGGATATCTAAGCACCATTATCCCTAGAAGTGTGGAACCAGCATATTGTATGTCGGTTCAGTTTTTCATTAAAAATTATTATTTATCTTCAAACAATTACCATGTTTTTGGTACCATTGAAATTGTGAGATTCCACTCTACAATTTCATATAAACTTTTTTTTCTAACTTCAATATTACGGTCGTGGTGAAATGTACAGTGCTGCCATATCTCAATAGACGCGGAATTAAATATTCTTTCTTCCAGTGCAAACAGAAAGTCATTAGAACGAATAGTTGATTTACTATGAATATTCTAAAAAGGGACAATTCTAAAGTTGTAAACCAGCATATTTTATGCAGGTTAGTATAATAACATTCACACAGTTATTTATTGTCAATAAAGAAAATAAAAAAAAAACAGTGTAAAGTGAAAGAAACAATCTATCGGTACAATATTTCAGCGGTAAATTTAGTTCAGTAGGTTTCCGACAGTGCGAAACGAAAGAGATGAATCACGGCGTCGCATCAAGACCAACTCAACCCATCCCTGTCGGCCATTGTCTTGTAACTTGTTGCACTACAGTACATTACGCTTGTGTTCGTTCCATTGCGCTTTGCTATAAAGTGTAAGTGCATAGCGATTTAGTAAAGTGATTACCTGTGAAGTGTTTCTGAATAAATCTATAAAGTTTTTTATGCTTTTGTTGGATTAACTATTGATCTGTTATATATTTTGTTGTCAGTCACATGTTTCTTTGGATTTCACAACACATCACATGTTCTATTTGATATATTATTATTTAGAGTTATTTATAAACATCATTCCTAATATTGATTGTATTGAGTATTACACACGTAAATTGTAAATACTTAGGTGTCAGTAGCATTTTTATACATTTTCAAAAGTTGAGACCTAAGTTGAACATGAAATTATTTACAAGTTACAAATTATTCAGAAATATTTTCCCCAAACATTAGAATACAAGTATTAGAGATAGGCCAACATCTAATTTGATAATAATTCATAATCAGGTCATAGTGGTCTTTCATTTATAAACATTTTTTTCCAATTTTAGAGCTATGCTAGAACCAAATTTGTTTACTTTTATTAGAAGTAGTGTGACATCAATCGAATTATGATTTAGTACTACTTCTAATAAATTACTTTGTACACAACAGATCAATAGCTAAGCCTACAATGGCAGAGAATATAGCGGACCACAGTAGCGAGGTCGACAGGCTCATGCTAGACTCGGAGGATGAAGATGACCAGCCCATGCCAGGTCCTTCATCTACAAGAGATGATTTTGTGCTCCAGAAAAGGCTGCCATGGATGAACTTACTGACTTCAGTTCTGGGTCAAGTGATGACTATGTGCCCGAGACTGACGAGGAGGACGATGATGATTACTACATGTCTCCGAGAAAGCGTCGTCGACGTCATCGCCCAGCCAAGGGACCTGTTGGTCCTTCTGCAGCTGCTGTCGCTGATCCGCCCCCACCTGATGCTACTGGACCTGCGCCTCTCGCCCCCCTACCCTCCTGCTGCTGGACCTGCGCCTCTCGCCCCCCTACCCTCCTGCTGCTGGACCTGTGCCTCTCGCCCCCCTGCCACTGCTGCTGGACCTGTGCCTCTCGCTCCCCCTGCCACTGCTGCTGGACCTGTGCCTCTCGTCCTCCCTGCCTCATTATGGGTACGAGCATACCCAGATGAACCACCCAAGAACATCAAGGCTAAGTTCAAAGTAAGGAATGTTGGTCCCCGTGAGATCGGTAACAGCAGGACTCCCCTTATGAAAGCATGGTCGGTATGAAAAACCGATGTGTCTTCATCCAATATATGACCAATAAGCGCCACTCCAGGTTTGGTACTAAGAAGTTCGAGTTGTGTGACAGTGCCTCAGGTTACGTTTTGCACAGTGCATTATACTCAGGCACCGACCTCCTTGCTGGAGGGCAGGACCCTTTTACGCAGAAAGTTGTTGCAGTGTTGTGATTTGCTCAACAAAAGACATCACCTCTTTACTGACAATTACTCTACCAAAATTCCTCTTGCTCAGTATCTATTGGACAATAAAACTTACTTGACTGGCACGATCAATAAAACCAGCCGTTTATTGAGCCATGGCATTCTGGCTGCAAATGTTCGTGTAGGCGAGCCTTTGTATTTTAGAAGAGGATATGTTCTTCTTGTAAAATACAAAGAACGTAAAAGCAGGAAGCCTGTGCACCTGATAAGCACTGCATATGTAGCGAAAAAATACAGTAGTTGTCAGTAGGAGTGGTGAACGCAAGATCAAGATATAATCAATACATGGGCGGTGTTGATGCTAAGGACAAGAACATATGCCACTTGACTTGTTCCAGACAAACCACCAAGTACTGGAAACAGATCGTGTATAATTTCATTGACATAGCGCTGTTCGACGCTTAACACTTGTATAAGCTGTGCAGTTCAAAACCGGAAAGCAAGCTCACGTTCATAAATGAAATTATACTCGGGCTGGCAAATAATCCCCCTGTACTTGATGTTACTGCGGTAATCCCCCACATCCCTTTTGGAGAAGCATATGAGGGCCACGCCAACCAAAGCTTGAGTGACAATAGCAGCTCGAGGAGGTGTGGTGTGTGTAAATAACGATCTGTGTTCTGGTGCCCGGGTGTAACATTGGCGTGCACAAAAAGTGCCTCCCCCTTCTCCAACGAGCTCCTCCCGTTTGTGTTCAATGGGGTGATCGTGACAGGCGGAGAGAAAAAGTGGGGATGGAGGGGCCCCTCCTGCCAACTAGAGATAGCCCGCGTATTAGAATAGTGGAATAAGCAGTCCGCGCGTTCTCGCTCTGTACTCCTCTGAATTTAATAGAGCCTGGTGGTGTAATATGTATATGTATAGATATGTATAAATGTAATATATATATTACATTTTCAAAGCTGGATGCTGCAGGATGCAGCGCAATTAAATTTATTTCATTGAACCGTGATTTTACAACGTAATTAATGGCAGGCAATTACTCTTGTCTACATACAAATAAACCAATACAACGGAGTATCGAAATACCAAAAAAGACGTAAGGAAGTCTAATGTAACAAAGTAACTTCGTTACATTCAGTGGCGTAGCTATAAAACATTCGAGGGTGGATTAAACATCCAGGAGGATTAAAAAGAGCCCTACTTAGCATAGTAGTTAAAGAATTTATCTTCAGGGTCTCCAAACACAAAATCAACAATTATGTTGAGTTTTTTAATTGCATCTTTCGTATTAAAATGTAAACCAATACAATTGTTTCGTAACATTATATTTGGTTCATTGCATTTTCCAACTGCCTTAATCAAATAAATATAATTTGTAGGTTACATTACCATTAGTTAGAAATTATTCGATAATTTCCATGTACTATAGATCAGATCAGCATTATAATCGCGTACGCCAGACGACACAAAATGACACTTATCAGGCTTGGTCGAAGTTGCATGCACAATTTCAAGTCTATAGCTTATTTCTCATTCTCTATATATCCAACAAACAGACAGAGAAATATATTGCTATTGCTATAAGTTAAAACTTGATCGTAATAATTTGAGGTTATTAAAATATGAATACTTAACAAAGTGTTTCAAATACTAAAGTTCTCAAAAGAAAATACGATAAGATATCAAAGGACATGCCACAGAAAGGAGATATGAGTCAACCAATACTGCAACCCTGCACCTGGCGTAGAAACGCTGGCTTGACTTATCACTAGTTTATCATATATGTATATATATATATATATATATATATATATATATATATATATATATCGTATATATATTTATATATTTAAACTAAATAATTTGAAGTGTTTCTCATTAAATGTAATGTTAATCTACGGCCAATAACTTCCAAAGGTAAGTTGGAGAAATTGATTTTGTAATGGGTACTGTAAAGATGAAATTGCTTTCAGATTAAAACGTATAAATACCAGAGTTTTAAATAACCACAGAGTAACCACTAGAGTTACAATAACAGGAACCACATTTTCATTTAGCTGGTTTATTTTGTAGTTTAGGCATATAGCTGGATGGACATATAGGCTTAAATGGCTATAGCCAATTTCAGCAAATTTCAGGGAGCGAAAACATTTTACAGAGAAATGTATATCATGTTTGTGGAATAGTTGATTTTAGTAAATTATGGAATGATATTAATAATCTATAGACAAATTTTGAATCTACAAAAATTACTAACAAAATTATCTTAAATTTAGTCCAAATAGAGGGGTGTTGGGGCTTGTAACACCCACAGTGGTAAAAACATTCGGGGCAAATTTCAACTTGAATGTGTTAAGCTGAAATCATATTCGTTGTCGACGCAAGCTCTTAGTTCAATTTCGTGTTTATTTGATTTTATATTTTATCTACAGCAGCTGACAGACAGACAACACAAAGCTTGCGCCTGGTATGAAGAGTCAATGCACAAACAAGTAAGGCTTGAGAAATACAATAAAAGCCCTTTCGCACACTCCCCTTGCTTCGAGCCTCGATTATAGATACTTCTTAATCAAGGCTTCGAGCGACAGAGACGGGCGAATAATGCCAATTTAGTTTGCCGATTATACTATTAAAAATATTTTGTTTCATTCGCTTTTAAAACAAAACAAAACAAAACAAGTAATAGTAGCTCAAAACTATGCCACGGAAAATACTGTCAAATTTATCGAATTTATGTTTTAGGAAGAAGAGTGTAACAGGCAACCAGGTAATAGCAATATTACCAAACAAAGGAGTTATGTTTCCACGAAGAAGAAAAAAAAATCCTCGCAGAGAAGCCTCACAGAGGAGAAAAAGTTGGAGATTTGCCTGGACTTAAGCCTTCTGAGTGACAATGGCAGACTTCAATAAATTGTATAAATTTGTATAATTGTATCATAAATCTGTACAGTAATATAATATAATTAGGATAATTTTGTATTTATTAATTATGTCACGTGCTATGTTAGGTATTTAAGTCAGGAAGTTGTCATTGATTTTGTCATATTTCTATAATTATGTTTTTGGTTAAGTAATTATTAATTTATTTACTACAAATTAAGGACTCCACATTATAATATGTTGCTTTTGTCCTATTAATTTGAATATATTCCAATATCACAAAAAGATAACTGGATATGGTTATAATTTATATTTATGGCATTTTATGTATACTGAATTAGCTTTAGACTTTGAAAATTATATAATGTGTTTTTTATTCAAATTTGTTTTATTAAAGCTTAGTTTAAATGGGTAGATTAATCGTATTTGAATTTATTTGTTAATTTCATTTGCTTGAGTGTTGTTTTCTTTTGTTTTTCTAAGAAAGTTGGAGCCTCTACACAGGCAGTTCCTTGCCTTTTGAGGTCCTATTTTGTTTTCTTGAATTTTGTTTATTGATGTACCCTAGCTGTATTAAAATAAAAAAAGACATGTTCATATTTCTTTAATAAAAAGTAACATTGCTTTATTTTTATTCTCATGTCAATTGTGTCTACAACTAAGGAGCAATGTTTGTGTTTGTGCTTAAGGTATAAATGATGTTTATATAATTTTACTATTGTACATATTTTCAAGAAAATAAATAATTTTTCTATTCTATTCTAGATTATGACATTTTATTCGTTGTGCACCATCTCACATTTTGTAAAGTATCTTTGGAGTTATAAAGAAAGTTCAATATTAATATAATTAATTCGATATAATTTCTATGTTTTGCAGATATGTTCGGATATAAAACGACTCATTAATTCGTAAGATAATAGAAATCAGAACCGTTCCAAACTGAGGTCGCTATCAGCCGCATGTACAGGGTTTGTCAGGAATGTTCGGGATTTATCGGTACTGCTCGGCTCTGCCCCCACTCTTTCTCTCCGCCTGTCTCGATCACCCCATTGAACACAAACGGGAGGAGCTCGTCCCTTCTCCAACACTACCCGCGTGGCAGGCAACGAGGACAGCAAGCTCTTCCAGGAGCTCAGCACTAAGTAAGAAAAATTTCTGTTCATATTTTGTGTACCCTACCATTAAATTTTATGTACATTGTATTGACACATTATTTTAGGTTCGTAAGCTCATATTTTATTTCACCACGAGCTTATTTTTTTACAGATTTTCATAATTTAGGTTTCTATTTTTTCAGGTTAAAATACTCAACTGCATAAATGCATATGAAATGACAAAAACATTATAAAACAATGTTATTTTGAACTATAATATCTATTGTTTATATATTGTCAAAAATTTTACAATGCAAGGTTTTACGATATTTGACGCACATTTATTTTTTACTCAATTTGAAAAATTATTGAGTGTATTTGTTTCAAACATTATGTGCTACCTACTTCACAAATAGCGTAGATTTTCATTTTTTTTTTGGGAAAATGTACTATTCTTGAAATACAAGATTGTGCATTACTGTATTCTTTAGAAAAAGCTCTAGAATAGAAAAGTAAAGTACTTTTATAAATGTTATGGTGTTAAGTTTTAAAAAAAAGTCCAGTTCTTGTTGGACAGTTTTCTACAGGTGAGTGGAAGTAGTATTCGTGACAATTTTATTCGCAGCCGAAAAGAAAACCATACTGGAACTGGAAAGACGACTAAGAAGAAAAGGGCTGCATATTGGGAAATGTTAAGCTTCCTGGACAGTATGGAAGAATAGAGACAGTAAGTAACATGCATTTAAAACATCAATATACATTATAAACACACTGATAGAGTCATTAATTTGATTTTCTTTGTATACATGCTAATGCAATATTCTAAACGTCGCGTCGGTAATTTTCAGGGGATTGACGAACGCAGATGCTACTGATAATACAATTTCGGAGTCAATCACTGCTACTGTTAATGAAGATGTAGTACCTATCAGTCACACTACATCTGGAGGGGAAAGTGATGGTGGACCAGATGAAGATTTGGAAGCTGGACAGACTTTTGAGTTGGATGAAACAGCTCTACCTCCGCACCAACAACAGGTGAAAAAGTCTTCACAAGAAGACTAAAAACCATACTACACTTGTGAATATGTTAAAAGAAAGAATGGATGGACAAAAGAAATTATTTGAATGTGTAGAAAAACTCATGACACCGCAGGTTCCTCCAATTCTAGAAGATTTTTTGTCAGCCCCCCATTTTGTTCCACTTAAAGCTCTCAGTATGTTCAAGCGCTTCATGTATCAATCTTTTAGGTCTCTTTCTCTTCATCGCCCTCAAGAAAGAATTGGCACCTGCTCGTATTTGGTGGTGTCAATTAGGTAAATAATGATTACATTCTCTATAACTACTACTACTACTTAAAACTAGATAACAATAAATCTAACATTTTTTTATATAATGGGCAAAAAACGCTGAGGTTATCATTGCCCTCAAGAAAGAATTGACACCTACTCGTATTTGGTAGTGTCAATTAGGTACATAAAGATTACATTGTATATAACAAAAATAGGAATTACGACAAGTAGGTGAGTAAATAATTTATACTTAACCCGAGATAGGTAGCGTCGTTAGGTTGCGCCTAACAAAAACGTTTGTTATATAGAATTTTTTTAAATTTTAGACTCAAACTTTTCAAACTCCAGCTATTCTCAAATGAGTATTTGAGTCACATTTTTGAAGTTGTTATGCGATGATTCACGCACACGTGGTCTGTGAGAGGGAGGGGGAAGTTAGTCTGCGCCTCGCCACGATACCGACCGCGTCGCATGCAGTGTTAGGTGCGCTATAACCTCGATACCTTTGGCGTTATTGTTTTGTTCATTTTACGCTGTTGTGATGTTCTATTGATAAGTGTTACAGTGACGTTATAATGGCTTACAGACCTAGTGATTCTGTTCTTTTGAGTTGGATAGAAGAAGAGAACGATGTCGCTACTGATGAAACTTTTGCTTCTGACTGTGAAAGTGACGCTACTACTGAAAATTCTCCACATCATACTGATACGGAGCAATCCAATGATTCTGCTAGTGATGAAAGAGCCAATCTCCCAATTTCTGAACCACCTAACCCTCCAATTCTTCAGTGTATACATTCCAGAACCACATTGCAGCCCTCAAGTCAGCATAGAAGCCAGAAATGTCCACCTGCAACAGCTACAATGCAGCCGTCTGGAATCCAATATACTGGAAAGGACGAGCATACTAATTGGCAAGTACATAAACAACAAAATAAGAAAAGAAAAACTATTAAGAATAATATTATTAATAAACTGCCCGGCGTAAAAGGTGAAGCGAAAAACCGGAAAAGCGCTGTAGATTGTTGGAAATTGTTTATTTCTGATGAAACTAACAATGATATTGTATATTTTACAAATGCAAAGCTATCTAAAATGGCCAATTCGTATCAAAAGAAGGAAAAAGACTGCCCCCAAACTAACTTTGATGAACTATTAGCCTTTTTTGGTGTTATATACATGTTGGGTGTAAAGAAAAGCAACCATTTGAACACATCAGAAATGTGGGAAACTAATGGTACAGCTCCAGAGTTTTTCAGAGCAATAATGTGTGAAAGACGTTTTCACCAGTTGTATAGGGCTATTCGGTTCGATGACAAGGGAACTCGAAATGCTCGTAAAAAAGTTGACAACCTGGCTCCAATCAGAAAGGTTTTTGAGAGTTTCGTCAGTAGTTGTAATTCAAGTTATACACCTGGGGAATACCTAACAATAGATGAGATGTTAGAGGGTTTTCGCGGAAGATGTATGTTCCGCCAGTATATCAGCAGTAAACCTGACAAATATGGAATTAAAATTTATGCGATGGTTGATGCCAGAACCTTTTTTACAGTTAATATGGAAATTTATCCTGGTAAACAACCAGCCGGATGTCCTTACCCTACAGACAATTCTGCAGCCGCAGTCGTAAAGAGAATATTCCGACCCATTGACAAATCTGGCAGGAACATTACTATGGATAATTATTTTACTTCAGTTCCACTTGCCAATGATCTGTATGCTAACCATAGGACAACAATAGTAGGCACAATCAGAAAAAACAAGCCTCAATTACCACCAGAATTTTTGAATGTCAAGGAAAGACCAGTTGGAAGCAGTATGTTTGGATTCGGCAAAGAACCTAATAATACTTTGTTAGTTTCATATGTGCCCAAGAAAAATAAAAATGTTCTTATGCTTTCCACTCTACATGATGATGATACCATCGACCCTGAAACCGGAGATGACAACAAACCAGAAGTCATTACTTTTTATAATTTAACTAAAGGAGGTGTTGATGTTGATAGGAAGAAAAAAGACTATAGTGTCAAAAGAGTCAACAACAGATGGCCTCTAGTAATCTTCTGTGGTCTTCTTGATCTGGCTACTGTCAATGCCCAGATCATTTATTTCTCAAATACGGGAGATACAATTCCAAGAAGAAAATTCATCACCAATCTTGCAATGGACCTGGTCAAACCACATCTTTTGAGACGTGCCTCAGTCGATGTGCTATCAATTGGACTCAGACAGTCAATCAAAAACGTTCTTGGCTAAGACCTTCCTGTCAGGAATGAGAGACAAGGTAATTATTGCTCGTACTTTATGTTTCCAAAGAAAATTAAATTGAACAACAAATAGTATTGATATAAATGTAAACTATAATCATTAATAGCACATAAACATAATTATAATAACTATGGTATGTGTCTTTATCTTTGCAGAAACATTCGGGCGGAAACCAAGGTGTGCCTAATGCCCCGTACGAAAGAACCGATTTACCTCAGTCTGCTGTGGTAATTGCAGAAAATGTATTTGCAAAGAGCATACTGGACAAACAAAAATAGTATGCAGTGAATGTGTTTCCCAAGAAGTCCAAACAACTGACTGAAGAGAACATTTTAGGGGAAAACATTTGTCATTGACGATTTGTTTGAGCTATTTTTATTGAAATTGTATTGGACTGACATGAATTTTAGATGAACAATTCTAATTATACTTTCACTTAGCAATGTAATACTTGTGTTACTTTCATCCCTCTCTTGATATTTACCGTAATATTAAACACATTCTAATAAGTTAAACTAGTTTCCGATCATGTCACAATGTAATACCAGATAGAAATGTAGGTATTTACATTATGTATATATATATATATATATATATATATATATATATATATATAAAATGGATGTAATATATGTTAAAATTTATAAGAATACTATAAATGTTATAAAATTTATTCAAACTGCCAAAACAAGTCTGTATAAGCACACTAAACTGATGTTAGGGAGCGCCTATACGCGCTACCTCTCGTGTTCCTTACGATAACGCTACCGATCCCGGGTTAAAACTAGGTAACAATAAATATAACAAGGGAAAGACTGTAGAGAGGTCTTAACCTATATAAGGACTAAAAGATAAATAGAACATAAACAAGGACAAGGTACTTAACATTAATTAAATAAACTGTGCAAACTTAACAAATTTTACTGCCACCAAGAAAGCTGTAAAGGGGCTAATTTGGCAGCTGTCATTATAAAGATAAATACACATAAATAATAAAACTTATAAATATAAACAACAATCAATAATCGGAATAAATAAGTTTAACATAATACTATATTTTATTCATCAGCGACGTTGCATTCAGAAAACACAACAGTCTTTGAGTTGCCATCTCGTCATCACAGAGAATACCGTTCAACGAAGCCGGCAGATTCGAGTTGCGCCTATGTACCAAGTAGCGAGGGCAGTCAACAAGCACATGTTCAACTGTGATGACAGTCTCACATGTGTCGCAGACCGGAGGATCATCTCTACCCATGAGGAAGCCATGTGTGAGAAGCGTGTGGCCTAACCGCAGGCGACACAGCACAACCTCCTCACGACGGCTCGGGCGGTTTGCTGTCTCCCAGAGTCCAACGCAGTCTTTAATACGTCGTAACTTGTTGTTAACGACTGCCTGCCACTCGGTATTCCATTTGGCTTTCAGTTTGCCCTTCACCACCGGGATAATATCGGAAGAAACCATCCGTGCGGTGTAAGGCTGGAGTTCCAATGCTTCTTTGGCTCCTCTATCTGCCAGCTCGTTTCCGGATATTCCAATGTGTCCAGGTACCCAGACAAGAAATACAGCAACACCTTCGGACTGAAGGGAAGACAAAGAGTGCCATATTTCGCGGATGATTATGTGTTTAGAATACATATCGCTGATGGCTTGCATACCACTAAGGGAGTCGCTGCAGATAACCAATTTATTTGTCATGGCACACGTTATATTTAAGGCCTTTTTGATGGCTGTTAATTCGGCCGTGAAAATGGAAGAGTCGTTGGGGAGACGAAACCCGTATCGTCTAACCCCAGTGACGAAAGCACATCCAGTTCTACAACGTTCCTTTGACCCGTCAGTATAGACAACATCGCAAGGTACGAGGCTGCCTAGTATTTGACGGAATTCTTGTTGGTAGACTGTTTCTGGAGTGGAGTCTTTTTTAAACCTAGAGAGATTTAAAATAATTTTTGGCATTGAGACGCTCCAGGGTGGAATATCACATTGATGGACGACTTTGAACTCGTAATCGTTTAGGCCTATTTCATAAGCGTAGGTTTTGGCCCTAACGCCTAGGGGTGAAGGATGATTTGGTTTAGCTAGGAAAGAATTATAGAGTGGATTTCGCAGGACCGGTTCAAATGCAGGGTTGTCTGGCTTACCTGAAAGAGCATGAACATAGTTTAGGGACAGATGTTGCCGTCTATGCGAAAGAGGAGGTTCTCCCGTTTCTGCAAGAAGACTTTTAATAGGAGAAGATCGAAAAGCTCCAGTGGCCAGTCTTAAAGCAGAATTATGGATTGGGTCAAGCATTTTGAGAGCACTGGGTCTTGCGGACCCATATGCTTGACATCCATAATCTAGACAGGAACGGATGGTGGCTTTGTAGAATCTGAGCATGCATGTCCTGTCCGCCCCCCATTTTGTTCCGCTTAAAGCTCTCAGTATGTTCAAGCGCTTCACGCATCGATCTTTTAGGTCTTTCAGGTGAGGCACCCAAGTTAACCGGGTATCAAATGTGAGACCCAGGAATCTGATATTGTCACAAGTAGTGATTCTCTGACCCAGCAAAGAGAGCGTTGGCTGCTCAACGGTACGCATTCTGGAGAAAACGATGGCTTTTGTTTTAGGTGGCGAAAAAGAAAACCTCGTAACTCCGCACCACTGCTCAAGCCTGTTGATGGTAAGCTGTAAAGCTCTCTCCCCCACCGCTAGCCTCTTTGTAGAGATGTAAATAGAGAAATCATCTACAAACAAAGAACAGCGCACAGGAGGGGTAACGCAGGATGAGATGTTATTGATTGCAATGGCAAAAAGGGTACAGCTTAGAACGCTACCTTGTGGAATACCATTTTCCAGCGTGAATGAATCGGAAATGGTTGTCCCAAGTTTGACCTGTATGGTTCTTTCCGACAAGAAGCCCTGTATGAAAGAAACCATGTGGCCCCCTACACCCCAAGATATTAAAGCATTTAATATCCCCCTTCTCCAAGCTTTGTCATAAGCCTTGGAAATGTCGAAGAATACCGCGATCAACTATTTTCTTTCAATAAAGGAATTCAGGATTGCCGATTCCAAGGCAAGTAGATGGTCACTTGTAGACCGGCCTTGTCGGAATCCGCACTGGGAAGGTGAAAGAAGATTATTTTTCTCCAGAAACCAAACAAGACGTCTGTTGACCATCCTTTCCAGTACTTTGCAGAGACTGCTAGTAAGCGAAATTGGTCTATAGCTTCCTGGAGAAGTTCTATCTTGGCCCGGTTTTTGGAGAGCGATAATGTGTGAGCGACGCCAAGAATTAGGGAATGTGTGTTCTAAATATATTCTATTATATAATTTTAGAAGATCTTGTTTTCCATCCTCCGTCAGGTTCCGCAACATGGCATAATGTATGTTATCGGGACCTGGAGCAGAATTTGATGTCGCCTTTAGTGATGAATCGAGTTCATCAATGGTAAAGGGAAGGTTTAAAGGAGAGTTGTTATTAATATATAAATTTAGAGCATGTCTTTCTGTATTTGTTTTGAAATTTTGAAACTCCCTATTGTAAGATGACGTTTTTGAAATTTCCGCAAAATGTGAGCCGAGTAAATTAGAAACTGTCAAGGGATCAGTTACCACATCGGTACCATTTTTCAGAGCAATAAGAGCAGGTGGGGAGGTCTTACAGCAAACAGATCGAAGCTTCCTCCAAACATCAGATGCAGGAGTAGTACGTTTTATTTGATCTGTGTAGTCCAGCCAGGACTGCCGCCGTCTTTGTCTAAAAACATGTCTTGCTTTTGCCCGTGCTCTTCTGTACCTACTTAAATTTTCTTCACTCGGTGATCTGTTGAATTGTCTTAAACATTTTCGACGTTCCTTTAGAGCCGCCGAACATTCTTCAGACCACCAAGAAACCTGGCGTTTGTTTGGTGAACCCGAGGATTTTGGAATGCTTCGCTCTGCGGATGTTATAATATTAGATGTAAATTATTCAGTGGCTGTATTTATGTCGTTTAATTCGATATTAGTAGTTTGAGAAACTATGTTCTTTTTGTACTCGTTCCAGTCAGCCCTCTTAATTTTCCACCTGGGACACTTGCCTGTCAAAGACGGAAAGGATTGAAAAGCCACGGCAATGGGCGCATGGTCACTCCCTGACAGGTCGGGAAGTACGGACCAATGCACTCGAGTTGCCACGACCGGACTGCAGACTGACAGGTCGATTGCCGACCATATGCCAGTCCTAGGGCACATGTAAGTGGCCGACTCGTCATTGAGAATGACCGCTGCCACTTCATCCCACAATCCCGCAACCATGTTACCCCTCCGATCAGAATGGCTGGAACCCCAAGAGCGATGGTGTGCATTGAAATCACCAACCATCAAGAAAGGAGAAGGGAGTTGGCTGTACAGATCACGTAGATCATCAAGAGATAAATCAAAAGGGGAAGGTGGAATATATATGGAGCAGATGGTTAATTTAAACGGAACATCGATTGATACTGCTACTGCCTGGAGGTTTGTGACAATGTTCAAGGCTCTAGCATTAACAGAAGAATCTGCTAGAATAGCCACACCTCCACAGGCAATTTGTTGGTGATGATCTAGGCGAAAGATGTCATAACCATTTTAATTGAAACGAGTATGAGGAGACAATTTTGTCTCTTGTAGGCAAATAACTTTAGGTTTTTTTGTCTTTAGAAGTAATTTGAAGTCTTCAAAGTGGCTTCTCAAACCATTAATATTCCATTGTAACAGCATTTTATATTATATTATATATTTTATTTTGTGCTAGTTCATCATAATTTTTTTTCTTTGTTTAGATACAGGACGGAAGTTACCTTGAACAGTTTGGAACTCTGTCTGTATCTCCAAAGGGTCCTCAACCATATCATCATCAAGTGATAATTGGGAGGATCTGGACGAGGATGGATTAGTCTTTTTCACTAAGAATTTAGATCTATGTTCTGATTTTGCTTGTATGTTCTTTTTTAGTTTGTCGGCGAGTTTTTTCCTCTCTTCCAAAGATAAGGCGGGTTTCGTATTTTGTTGCACCTTATCTCTGAAAGTAGGGGTAACTGTTGAGCGAGCTTGAATCTGTGTGCTGGACTTTGTATGGGGCGTGTGGACTGCTTGGGAAGGATTACTGGTGGATGCCAACGGATGTTGTCCGGTACCGGCTGCAAGCTGCTTAACCAAAGCAGCAACCTGCTCTGTTAAATTGAGCACCATACCCTCCAAGGCGGTACATGACGGGCACTGTGCGGATTGGACTGGGGCTGAAGCAGCTTCGGAGTATGAGACTCCCTTTTTAGGGGTTGGAGCGATTCTTCTCCTGTACTCTTTGCGGGCTTCGTTAAAGGAGAGTTTGTTAAGAGTAACGATCTTCAATACTTCCTTTTCCTCTAAGTAAACTCTACACTCCTTTGAAGTGGCCGCGTGTTTGCCCTTACAGTTCACGCATCTGACGTCGTTCTTGCAACCTTCCTCTTGGTGGCCTTCATCGCCGCAACGGGAACAAGTCTCAGGGCCCGAGCACGTCTTAGTAGAGTGCCCGAATCTCTGACAACTGAAACACCGCTGCGGATTTTTAAAGTATGGCCGTACAGTCAGGGACAAGTACCCAGATAGTTTTTGGAGGTTGGGGAAAAGCAAAGGTCAGAATTAGACCAGGAGTAGGAACCTTTTTCCCATTCTCCGTCCGAAGCATCCTGACCACATCGGTTACCATTTCGCATTGCAGCTCGTCCTTGAGTTCTTCCTCACTACACTCCATCAGGTCACGGCAGAAGACGATCCCCTTGGAGGTGTTCAGTGAGGAGTGCGGTTGAACGACGACTTCCACCTGATCAAAAAAGCTTGTCATCTGAAGGAACTTCCTGGCTTGGATGTAGTTTGCAGCCTCCACCAAGATAGTTCCATTTCTCAGTTTGCTTACAGATTTAGGCTGACCGCCTGAGGAAACTAAAGCTTTGTTTATTAAGAAAGGACTAACCTTCGTTAGAGTTTTGCCCTCATCCTTATGGCTAACGATTAGGTATAGTGGAGTTGGAACGTTCATATTTTCTGCGTTTACTTTTTCTTCCACTTTCCTTTGTTTTATGTATGATTCATTTTCAGAATCCGACAACTGTCTCTTTTTCTCTGGATCGTTATCTCTTACTCCGAATTCTTGCCCTAAGGGTGGGGTGGTATCCATATATAAGGTCACCAGCGCATCGTGTTTAGTAGTGCGGGCCGATTCACCGGGAGCGGGCATGCCCTCGGGTGTCCCACAAACCGTAGCTTGGGGGACAACCCTACCTCAGTTCCCCGAGGCCCGGTTTCCATCGATTACCAAGTCGGGAATACGCGCACAACTTGGACTCGCACGTGGCAACAGGGGCTCCGACACCCCTGCCTACTGAACACTTCCTGACCAAGGACCGAAGTGGCTGGCTTCTGAACCAGTACATGACCTACGCCTCGGCAGAGACAAGCTCACATCAGCTCTCACCGACACCAGATAGGGCATCTAGTGCCGGCTTAAGCACTCCCAGCGAGCCATGCACTGGAACGGTCAGAGGACGGGTACTTATAGACCCTGGAGGGGGATTTGGTAGGAATTAGGGAATGGTTAGGTGGGAAGAGGCAGTTTAACGTCATACCCAGGACGGACAAAGCTGTATGTGAAATCATAAAACCAACATTCAAAGATTTGGCAGACCCTGACCTGCTGCGCAAGTGGTTACATGGTAAAACGCAAAATGTAAACTAAAGGTTCGATTCACTCCTATGGACGAAAATACCCAAAATCAACTTTATAGGGATTTCTACTTTGAAGTTTGGCACTTCTTATGATGCTACAATAACATTAACCCTTTGGCCGCTGACGTCCTCATATGAGGACGTTTCGTAATATCGTTATACAATTTTTATTTAAAGATATAGAAAGGTGTAGTTTTGTGATTTCCAATCCCAAAAGTCAAATTAACTATATTTGATGTTCATATGTTGGTACCACTGTTTCGCAATAGTCACGTGATTTAAATACAGAGGGGTGCAAAAGTAGGTATACAGTTTTAGTTGGTTGGTAATACCCAAGTTAGCCACCTGATCAGCTGTGTAATACGTTTGCTACTAACAGCTGGCAATGTTTTCTCATTGTTACTCTTGTTATTATTACACTTCTGTCATCATGGCTGGTTACATGACCAACGATCAACGAAAGTGGGTTTTGAAAGAATATTGGAAGACAGAAAACTGTGAAAGAGTTCGAGAGAGATGGAGAGAAGAGTTTGATACACCACCACCAACCAGATTAAGTATTTATAGACTAAGAGATAAGTTTAACCTTACAGGATCTATCTGCAATGGTCCAAAGGCTGGACGACCAATCACTGTCACTACTCCTGAAAACGAAATGATTGTCGCGCAGACCTATGTTTAAAGCCCAAAAAAGTCAAGAAAAAGGGCATCAATTGAACTGGGCATTGAACGCAGATCTTTAGGACGCCTAATGAAACGGTTAGGTTTGAAAATGTACATTCCAAGACTTATTCATGGGCTAATAGAGGACGACCCTGATCGTCGACTGCAGTTTTGCGAGATAATGTTAAACGAGGAACTTCAAGGTGCGGGAATTATTCAAAAAATTGTTTGGAGCGATGAGGCTAATTTTAAGCTTTCAGGTGCAGTCTATAGACACAACTGTGTCTAATACTGTTTTGATAATCCACACTTGACATTCGAAGAACAGCTGAATCAACCTGGAGTAACAGTTTGGGCTAGCATTTCATGTAAAGGTGTCATTGGACCTGTCATTTTTCATAACACTGTAGACCAACATGCATACAGGAACATGCTGACTGACGTTATACCACAAATCAAAATCCAGCAGGGTAATGAGGAATTCTACTTCCAACAAGATGGAGCTCCTGCCCACTATGCGACAATCGTGCGTGACCTACTAAATCGGGAGTTTCCTAACTCGTGGATCGGTCGAAGAGGATCGGTTGAATGGCCAGCAAGATCTCCCGATCTGACACCGATGGATTTTTTCTTTTGGGGAGTTGTCAAAGACAAGGTTTTTTCGAAAAAACCTCGTGATCTTAATCAGATGGTTGAATTCATTCGCCAAGCTTGCCAAGACATAGATGAAAATAAAGAACTTTGCCGAAAAGTGTGTTTAAGCGTAACTTCAAGGTTACAGCAGTGTGTTGACTGTGAAGGCAAACAATTTGAACACAAAAGGAAGTAAGTGTATTGGTGAAGTACAACACTTTTAAGAGTTAATTTCTGTTTCTTAACGCTCTTAAAATAGATTGTAAAAGTTTAGTTTTTGTAGAAATAAACCTACTTATTCTTTAACATATTTAATTACTGTATACCCCCCTTTTGCACCCCCCTGTACATCAGTGTGTAGTCAGGTATTGTTGTGTTGTATTTCTGCTGACTGCTTTGTGCTTTATTGTTGTTTTATCATTTATATTTGTTATTTATGTATGTGTTTTGAAAATGAGTAGATTACCTAGTTCACCACTCAGTGAAAATACTATACGAGACCTATGAACCTAATGCAAGTAGTACTTCTAGTTTTGTAAATAGGGCTGTACTATCATCGGACTCCCATGAATTACCCGGAGCGAAACACTGCCCACCAAGAAACTCTTCCCCCATTGACTATTTTGATTTATTTTTCACGTTTGCTTTTTTTAATTTACTTGCTACGCAAACGAATAATTATGCACGGTATTTTATCGACACTAACCGTGCTAAGCTATCTATCCACAGTAGATGTCGTAATTGGAGACCTGTAAGTTTCACAGACATCAAAGCATTTATCGCAGTACTGTTGAATATGGGCCTAAACAGAAAACCAAATATTGAGATGTAATGGTCAACGAAAACTTCACAGGAAACACCATGGTTCAGGAAAATGCTTTCACGGATTAGATTTGAGACGGTTTTACATTTTTTCACGTGGTAGATACCAGACACTTACCAAGACCAAAGGAACCTGGTTACGATCCTTGTGCACGCTTTAGCCCTTTGGTAGATCATGCTAATCGTATATTTAGACATCATTACACCCCTAATAAACAGTTATCAATAGATGAAAGTCTGATTGGAACTAAAAATCATACGCAGCTATTACAGTACTTACCAAATAAGCACCACCATAAATGGGGGATCAAACTATGGATGATTTGTGATGCCGTTACCAAAAAATATTGTTTAGGCTTTACATGCTACAAATGATCAGAAAGACGCAATGATGGTTCTGATAAAAAATGGACTTGCTAAGTTTTTAAATTCAAAAGTGACACACATTACTGGAACTTTACGGTCAAATAGAAAAGGAATTCCCCAACATATGACCACAAGATTTGAAGTTGGAGAAAAACGATACTGTCGTAAGGGCCCCATGCTTATGCCCCATTGGTTATCGTGTTTGTTTACATTCGAATCAGAGGAATTAATGTGGTTTATTTGCTGTTTACGAGTGTATGTGATAATATATTGAATATAAAGAGGTCTCGATCCCCCGTGAGTGAGGGAACTATCAGAAATATTATTGAAGAAGACGATTTGAATGACAGTTTTGTCAGTGAAATTTTCAACCTCGGCCATGCTTCAGACAGTAGTTCTGATGTTGATGAAACGGATGTAGACCCTGATTTCGATCCCAATGAAGCTGGAACATCGTCAGGTAATCTTTGACTAGGGCTAACCCATCATTTCAATCAGTAGAGGAAGTGGTGCAAATGTGGAAACGTGTTGGTAATGTGTAAGCCTAACTTGTAGATCTTGAGAGGTGCTGCAGACTAGCGGTGACTGCATCAACTTCTTACTCTCTTTCTTTAACAAGCCTGTAGGAGCTCTGGTAGTCACCTCGTGGTTCATTGTCAGTGAAGCAGGTGTTTGAAGTTTTTCTAGATTTTTCAATCATTTAGGGTAAGTTTCTAAATTTTGTTTTATCACATAGTCTAAAAAGATATTTATTAGTGGTTAGGCAATAATTGTTAAGTAAAACATTCGCTACAATCTGGTGCAACTAACTAAACTCCTAGTAGATTTAACTTCATAATTCAATATGGCGATGCTGATAATGTGAAAACAACATAGGGGGAAATGTGGAAACGCTTCCACATTTCCCTCATAAACTGGTTGTGTCTACTACATTTCCTTTGCATTGTTTCAGATGCCGAGGAAAGTTATTAGCCGCAATCCTAAGAGTAAATTGAAGAGTTGGGATTCCCAACCTATGATTGAAGCAATTGTTTCAATAAGAGAAAAGAAGATGGGTCTGAGAAAAGCTATGAAGCTTTACAATGTTCCTCAGACGTCTTTACAATGATTTGTCAATAGCGATAAAACACTTGAGGAGTGTGTAAACCTCAAAGCTGCGCGAAAGTCTGTTTCACCTGCTCATTTGGAAACACAGCTGGTTGAATATTTAATAGAAATGGATTATCGTTTTTATAGCTTAAGAAGAGATGACGTAAAAAGACTAGCCTACCAATTGGCTGTTATAAACAATATTCCATACCCCTTTTTAAATTAAACTGAAGGGAGAGCCTGGTTTGACTTGTTCATAAGGCGTCACAAAGAGAGGCTCACTATACACAAACCAATCGGGACCTCATATTCTAGAGCAAATGGCTTTAATAAGGATGCTGTTGATAAGTATTTTAATATTTTAGAAGCTGTGTATGATAAACATCCTTACCCAAGTGACAGGGTGTTTAATGTTGATGAAACGGGGCTATCTGTTGTGCAAAGTAACTTCCGCTGAAAATGCGCCTCGAGTCGTTCCGTCGACCTAGTACGTAGGTGGGGCTGCTATGCAGCGGCAAGTAGCCAGAACGGCTTACATCACTGGCGCCGGTCGGTAAACACGTGCCAGACCGGCGCCAGTCAGTCGGTGTTGTTTCTAAAGCAACAGTTTCGAAAACGATAGAGATAGTCATTACAAATAACACTTTGGAACGTCGGTCGGTAAACAACAAACAGACTGATATAGCACATGTGGTAACTGCCACTCAATATATAAAGCGATAGGCAGATGCTACTTCAGTCAATGCCTAGACGACAGACCAAGTTGCGTCGTAAGCCCCTTAACCATAGTCTGTCTACATCTAACGTACCCCAGTGTGACAATTCGGTTCAAACGTTCTTTACTAAGTTTAAAAAAGACAACGGTGTTTTGTGGCGCTATAATAGGCCGGGTCAACCGTTTAACCCCCTCGACATAAAAACGATGTCTCACGCGTCATTTTCATCGAAAGTGTTTGAACTACCAACACATAACGACAATACCGCTATTGAAGAAACAGTATGTGGAGACTCTACGCCAGTGCATCAACAAGAAAGCGACGTAGAAGTGGAAGTGGAGACGACGGAGGATCTAGCAGTGAACCAGAATCGACATGTGAAAGAATACAAGGCCACACCGAAGATCAATCTGGAAAAGAAACGGAGAGCGAGGAGTCCGGATCGGGAGGCGAAGGTAAAGAAACCACGGAAACAGAAGAGAGCGACTCTTACTCTGACGGATCTTCTACTGATGTATCTACCGATAATACCTATACTGATGTTTCACAAGGTACGAGAGACGATCAATCTGCTGTTACGCGGGGAGAGCATCGAGAAGTTGAGTCCAGAAATACAGATGTACCACAACGAACTGTTAATGTCGAAAGATTATATTCCAATTCTGAAGTCCATCTTACAGACATGGTCCAGGGCATTCGTGGAGAGACCACCGTCAAGCGAATCATTGCAGGACTATGTGGTTACGCAGCGGGGTCAACACGACACCTCGTCTACACCAGTTATAGAGGAGGGGATCGAGAATCAGCTATCAGAGTTGTTCAAACTATTACTAGCCAACACCGCAGATCATCTATCCCAGTCAAGCACCGCGGAGACAGGTTCGTCACACTCTCGTACCACCCAACGCCTGGATGGCAACACTTTCATACCCTCCACCTGTGCCAATGGACAGGGGCCTGTTGTAGATGCGGCGTTTTCTCCGCCCTACGGGATCTCAGGATCAACGGAACAGGATGGTCAAGACCTCTCGTCTCTCTATCAACTGAAGCACTCGAAAGCATTACGAAGTATCACGTCGCGAGTGGGAAGTCGCCTTTGTACTGCGAGATGGGAGGGGAACAGTGGAGAATACGTCGTGAAGATGGAACGATACAAATGGGACGATGTCAAGATGCTGCCTGCGAAGGACTGGTGGCGTCATGCTCTTCACCGTTCTCAAGTGCTGGGAGACCCCAAGGAACATCACATTCAGCTAGCTCTACAGAGGGAAGTGTTGCTGAGACATCTTTGGGTGGACGAGAAGCAGGGAAAAACGAGATACGCGACGGTGGAGTTGAGTTCGGAGCTGGCACCTCAAAGCAAGCAATAGACAATCTATATGGTGTACCAAAAGGAGGTAAGAGAAGGAAGGTGAATCCTGTTAGTGCCTTTTTAACGTTAATGTTTAAATATCTAACTACCCCCGTGGAAAGGGTGAATGATACACCTGATATAGAAAAGTGTTGTGTTACTAGAGATTTGAGATGTGAAGGTGTCCACTGGGACTTAGCATTAAGACGTTATTTTCTAAGGGTTAAGGGGGCCATTTACCCATAAAAATGATTTTTTTTTTCAAAAATTTTTTTTTCTGTTTTTATTTCTTAAACATTCTGGAAGACATGTTTTGACATTTAAATAAGTTTTTATTGACTAAATCATGGTTTTTTGTGTGGTTTTGTACATGCATACCACTGCCTGACTCCCATTTTTTCGCCTGCATGCAGAAACCTTCATTATGCTACACCCAAATACAACTATCCAACAAAATTATTATTATTATACAATTATTATATAATTATTATATAATTATACAATATAACAGTGGTTGTTTCTCAGAGTTTTTGATTTGTTAGGTTGGCAATACCAGCCAGAAACAATCTGATTTTTTGTACTGGCAAGCAGAAAGCCAGCTGTTTGTGTTTTGTTTACTTCTCTAGCCTTGTTTTGTTGTGGTCAGTAAACACAGTGTGTTAATTTTTGAAGTTTGCTTTTATTTTCAGTAGAAAAGCACAAACTATAAATAGTGAATTGATATTAGTTTTATATGTTAGTGGAAGTGTTTGAAGGACGGTGCTGTCTTCTTTGATTTGTTTTGAAGGTAGACAGATTTGTTTTGAAGAATTTTGGTGGTGAGCTTATGAATTTTTGTATTGTTAGTGAAAATGGCACCGATAAAACATTCTACTATTCAGAAAAGTGCTAGAACTAAGAGAGTAACAAAAAACTAAAAGCTGCTTTAGCAGCCAGTAAAAGATGGGGGCAAGTGGAAAAAACTTATAGGCCTACCAC
Source organism: Homalodisca vitripennis (assembly GCF_021130785.1). Lineage (NCBI taxonomy): Eukaryota > Metazoa > Arthropoda > Insecta > Hemiptera > Cicadellidae > Homalodisca > Homalodisca vitripennis. The sequence continues at coordinate 52,658 of NW_025776433.1, forward strand.
ATCCTGTGATGATTCTAACCCTGTTCCCAGTACTTCTAAAACATCTGAGAATAAGAGTGATTTAATTAGGTCTACAAAATCATTAGGCCTACCTACTATTAGAGTAAATGATATAAACACAGCTTTTACTAGGCGTAACTCGGAAGTTAGCTGCGAGGATAACACAAGCCTTCACGGCAGTACGCATAACACACCGGAGTACGCAGTGGTTGACATTAGGTGTTTGAAGCCTCTTGTTACTAGCCTAGCTTGCCCTCTATGCTTTCAACAAAATTTAGTTTTGAAGACATCAGACCAACGTGGGTTTGCAATAAAACTTACGATTTCATGTAGTACTTGCGAAGAATTAAAAGCTTCTTCTTTTACTTCTGATACAATTGATGAATCTAACAACTTTGATGTAAACCGTAGAGTTGTGAAAAGTTTTACAGCATTAGGAAAAGGTTATGCTGCTGTAGAGCAGTTTTGTATGATTATGAACATGCCTATTTTGAGTAGCAAGACATTTCACAAGCATGCTTCAGTTGTAGCAAATACTGCCATTGATGTCAGTCAAAGTAATCTTGAAATGGCTCGAAAAAGAGTGCGTGAAGTATACAAAGAAATGGATTGTACTGTAACTGACGATTCTGTCATTGATCTCGGTGTAAGCTACGATGGATCGTGGCACAAGAGAGGCCATTGGATGGCATTGGATGTGTGATAGAGCTACAAACTGGCCTAGTCGTAGACTATTGCGTACTGTCAAAGTATTATCAGGTGTGTGAAATTACTAAGACAGAGTTAGGTGAAGATTCTCCAGAATATAATATTTGGTTTAGTGGACATAAAGACTTGTGCTACAAAAACTATGATGGGTCATCCCCAGCAATGGAAACAAAAGCTGCGGAAATCCTTTGGCAGAGATCTTTGACCTATAACTTTCGTTATGTCACTATTTTGTCGGACGGTGATTCTTCTGTATTTGGTCACCTCCAGAGCCTTCATATTTATGGAAATGAGTTAGTCCTAACAAAAGAAGAATGTGTTAACCACGTTGCCAAACGCCTTGGGACTGGGCTTCGCAATATTATTAAGACATGTCGTGCTAAAGGTATAACCCTTGGTGGCAAAGGCTACGGAATGCTCAAGGAAACAACAATTATAAAACTGACAAAATATTACAAGAATAGCATCCTTAGGAATAAAGATGACATTTCTAAAATGAAAAGTGACATACTTGCCACTTTACATCATTGTACATCCACAGATGAAGCGCCTCGCCACTCAAAATGTCCTGATGGAGAAAAGAGCTGGTGTTTTTACAAAAGGGCGCAAGCTACAAACGTTACACCTGGTCCGCATAAGGACAACTTGGGTACTGCCATCACGCCACAGGTTCTCAGACACATCTTTCCTGTTTACCAAAGGTTAGTGGCAAAGGATTTGTTGGAAAGATGTGTAAAAGGAAGGACCCAAAATGCAAATGGGAGTTTGCATGGTACCATATGGAAAAAGTGTCCTAAAACAAGAAACGTTTCGAAAAAGACTCTTGAGGGCGCAGTAGCTGAGGCTGTTTCACAGTTTAATTTTGGAAACTCTGTATTTTCATTGAGCATGAGTGCTGCTGGAGTCTCTCCTGGAAGGTTCAGTGGTAGAATAATAAATATCAGAGACAAAAAGAGAGTTACTAGCACTGTGCGCAAGAACAATCTGCATTACAAGAGATATCGAAGGAATTTGAAGCTGAAGAAGCAGAGACTAGAAGACAAGAAGAAGAAGAAAGAAGGGCCTACTTATGGAGCAGGGAACTTCTAGGAACTTATATCCTTATAAGTAAGTGTTTAAACTAAATAAAATGTAAGAATTGTGTCAAGCTTTTGTTTTTTGGACTTTTCCGAAAGTTTTAAATTTCTGTGTTTTGCGTCGCAGGAAACACTCTAACTTTTTTATTTGTTAATATATCAACTTGAAATTTTTTATGTACTCTCCTAGATACTTTATCTACACACTGTAGCATGGAAATTACAAAAATACTACAAATAACCCCACAAAAAAAATCTTTTTGAAAATTTTTTTTAAAAACCTGACTTTTTGAGGAAAAAAATTTTTTATGGTAATAAATAACTGAATTTATTAAAACCCATGCTACAGTGTGTAGGTATTTGCTTACCCTACAATTAAAAAAAAGAAATACTTAATTATCTATAATACTAATAAAACTAGAGTGTTTCCCGTGAAAACAAAAAAAAACTGCTCTCCCCCCCCTAAGGCAATGGGTGGGGGGGAAAGAAAGTTTTTTCATTGAAATTTTTTTACAAAACTAACCAGGTTATAATAAAATAGTCAAATTAAAAAAAAAAATTATAATTAAAAAACTTTTGGTTTTGGGTAAATGGTAGTAATATAGAAGAATTATTCAACATACAATCTAATGAAAGCGTAGTGCCTGTATATAGTGCTTGGGGTAGTGATAACGTTCCTGAATATTATGAAAGTCTGTCGGATAGCATATATTATTTAGTTAAATTACTTATGCATCAAAACAACTATGATATTTGTGAATTACAAAAATTTATGAATGTAACGATATCTGTGTTAGAAAAAAAATCTAAGAAAAGAAATTGTATATTAATTAAAGGTCCACCCAACTCCGGTAAGAACTTTTTCTTTGATGCATTATGCGATTTTATGTTAAACCCAGGGAAATGGAAAATCCTCATAAGGGGAATATGTTTCCCTTTCAATCATGTATTAATCGTAGAATAGTAAAGTGGGATGAACCATTTTTAGATGTTGCTTTCCATGAGGACTTGTTAGATTTAATGCAGGGTAAGGTTAAGAATGTTAATATAAAATTCAAGACCCATCGGTCTATGACTAGAACACCGATTGTGATTCTATGCAATAACAATCCCTTTTGAATTGTTTCTTGAGTCTCAGAAAGTATGTGACGACGACAGAAGAGGAATGGATACAAAAGATTATCAACCCGCATTACCTATGGATCGCTATTATATCGTTGCAGAAACAATTCTTGTAGGTGTTTTTTTTTTTTTACCTTTCACAGGCAAATCTCTTCTCCATGTATGGAATTTAGAAAATGGCGTGAAAATAAGAGAAGAGACGAGCCCTATGGGAATGGGTTTCAGAATCTGCAAGGTTACAGGTTTTAAAAAACAGCGAAGACATACTTGTTACGTGTGGGCCCTGTGTTTTACAAAATGAATCAAGACAAGGTCTAACAGAGGATTATATTTATTGCATATATAGTTCTGCTCGACTTAATTTTTATCCGTTTATGAAAGCCAATCTCTCATACAGCAATATTGGTGAACTAAACAAAAATTATTTCTTATGCCGCAATGACGGAGAGATTACAATCCACAACTACAAGAATTGGTAACGAATTTTCACCACTTCACTCAGCGTATATTATATCCGGCGTTATTAACAGCGGATTCCTACTGATAGATGAAAATTACGTTTTACACACCTTCAACAAGTCGAGTTTGTCCTGGAAAACTTATTTTTTTGGTGAAATCATGTCGTTTGAGACTCTGTTTGGAAATTTTATAAGGATACAACTTGAAGACCAGTAACTGAAACTTGTATGTGGGAGATTGGCAGTGCAAGAATGAAGAAAACACATCTATCGTTCCCACAGTCCGAATACAAAAGATTTAACAGTACTGGCACGAGAATTGTGTTAAAGGAGGGGCACTTTAAAAAAATTCATGCTTACTGAGACGAGTTTCTGGTAACAACAAAAACTGATCAGTTAACCATTCGTAGATATCCCGTTGTAAAATACAATTAAATAAATTAAAATTAGATTTACGCAGCATAGTTTTATACAGTTTAAATTATCCCCTCTGCAATCCTAGTTATTTTTGTTCTACTGGCTTTTGTTACAGTATTTATAATCACTAGATTACAGAAATTAACAATGCAAAAATTAAATACTTGTTTTAACATCTTAATATGAATAGGTATTATGTAATTTTATAAAGCTTATGCTGAATTAAGAATTCTTAATATAAATTTCTTTTCGTGGAGCTCCATCTATTCAGTCATAATCAGTAATAGATACTTATAGATACGTTCTACCCAAATAGTCCACTCAATAATGTAATTATACGATAGCAAAATATATTATACTCGTCATTTCCCTTGAGCAATATGCCTTAACATATCTCTTTCAAAGTAAGTCACGTTTTAGGGATTCTAACTTCTTTGTGTAGAATTTACAGTTCATCCGGCTATCAAGGAACAATCCGGCAATCACGTCAGCAGAGCGGGGTTCCCTCGTTACAGTAATTTGCTGCATGAGTGCCGGAGGAACTTTTGTACCCCCTATGTTAATCTTCCCCAGGAAAAATATGACAGATGCTCTCATGAGAGGAGCGCCACTAGGAGCGCCACTAGGGGCACTTGGCAGATGCCACTTATCAGGATGGATCCAAACAGATCTATTTACAGAGTGGTTTAACCACTTTCTTCAAAAAACACACCTGACTGTTGAGTCCCCTGTCCTGTTAATTCTCTATGGGCACAACACCCATACAAGGAAGCTGTACAGTTACTTAGATCGATTAGATAAACAAGTACTTTATTATGATACCGATAGTTTATTGTACATACACAAGGAAGGATTGTACAGACTCCCCACAGGCGATTACCTCGGTGAAATGACTGACGAGTTGGTCGAGTACGGCCCTGGCTCATATATTACAGAATTTGATTCAGGTGGTCCTAAAACCTATGCTTACTCGGTTTGGTCCACCAATAAAAACTCCCTGATTGAAGTTTGTAAGATAAAAGGTCTTACACTTAATATGAAAACATCGGAGAAACTAAATTTTTCAAAATTAAAAGAAATGGTACTTTCTGAAAGCAAGCAATCATTAGAGATCACTGAGAACCGCATTAGGCGGATCAAAGACAAAAACATTGTTACAATGGAGGAAACTAAATTTTTTAAAGTGACTGGACCAAAACGCAAACTCGAAGGTAATTATGAAACTCTACCATTCGATTACAGTAAAAGACTAAAAACTTACAAGTAACTACACTCTGATCCATTAGTCGATTCGCTCGCATCTCCTCTGCTATCCTAATTACGCTCTTTAATAACACGATCCTCCGTAAGTTCTTGTCCAGTTGACCCGCCTTCCGCATATCATTGAAATTTTTCAAAGTCAAGGTAATAACTTTTTGTTCCTCTGACATGTTGACACTAACTGACTTATAAAGACGCGAGTATAGAGAAGCCTTATACTCCCCACTACCACCGTCACTAACAGCAAGCGTACGTAATGTTAACTTTCTATCTCCTGGAGTCCTGTTCCATATTAGATTGTACGAATTTTGGGAGCTAAGTAGGGTGTAAAGAATTGGACATGAAGATGAACAAGGCTATGCTCCGAACAACTCGGTATGTCTAGGGGTTCTGGACGCGCGAGTGAATGAGGCCTCTAAGGACGGTCTAAACTCCTGAAAATCCTGGGGCCATGAATGAAGGTCACTGGCGCGGCCTAACAACCCGTAAACCTGAATGTTGTGTGAATGTGGGTCTCTAAGGACGGACTAAACTCCTGAAAATCCTGGGACCTCGTATGTATGTGTGCACGACAGAACCCCTGGAGGTATCAACGAATGTCACTGGCGCTGCCTAACAGCCCGTAAACCTAGAGTGTGGTCTCTTTCTATCTTACGTGTATAACAAAAATACAGGACTTACCTAAAGACTCCAAATACTTTATCGCGTTATTCTCCTCCTCGTCAGAGTACCACCCAACGTCGTACTCTTCGATAGGTCCCTCAAAAGGGACTCGAGACCCTGATGTTGAAAAAAACCAATACTTTAGATGGTAGAGTATTAGTAAACGATTCTGACTTAATTCTGACTGAAAATCACTAGTAAACGTTTGAAACAAGTGTTACTTACCTTTAACGGATGGTGATGGAGGCGGTGGCGGCGGAGGTGGTAGCTCCTTAGCGAGGTACCGCCACAATACCACTATCACCGTTGCCAACTTTGTAACTGACTGCGTTACAGAAAGCGAGAGCTTTATGGAAGGGAGAGGTCACATGACCAGTCAATGTACGTTAAGCCCCCGGGGAGGTGCGAGTGTTTCATTCTAACTCAAACTATGGCCAGGTATAGAGCATCCCAGCCACACTCCCTGTTTGACCTTGCTAAAAAAAATGTGGTCAAACAGTTTTCTAACAACGGGAGTGCCCTTATGAGATTAGAAGTACCGCTGACGATTAGGGACGCTCTCATGGAGGAGCACTTTAACCACGACTGTTTCCATGTGGAGTGTATACTCTACACACCACTTGGAGGTGAACACTTTTACTGCGGTTTAGCGTGCATTATCAGGGATCGTGCGATGGATCCTTACTTTCAGATCACTTTTGAAGGTCGAGCCCCCAACACTACCATTCTCAGTTTGAGAAGACACCTTACGGTAGGGCCGGACATTTTGATCAGTGTGGAAAGTGTCGATTACTTTTCGCTATCTAGCGATGATGTTCTCTACCTAGAGAGGACATTTCGTTGTATAGCGTGCGACAGGACCCTAAAAGGAACTGTGTGGAGAGGCCTTTGCAACTGCTTCCATTAAACCGTCTAAGAAATAAGGGACGGGGCATTATTGGGGTCGTGGAGTGACAACCAGTTACGTCGTCTGGACGGACTCCTATACCTCAATAATGCTTAACCTGGGTACTATACGTAGTACGAGTGTTCCGCAACCACACTCAGCTTAGACGGCTATAAATACCAGTATACAGATGTTTTTCTTCATTTACAAAATGGACGCTATAGCGAAAAAACTGCACAAACCGGCTAGGCGTAACTATCCTAGACGCAGGGTTGCGTTAAAAGGACTTAACGACCTGTATCAAGCCGACCTTGTAGAGATGATACCTTACTCGAAGGTAAACAAAGGTTACAAGTATATACTGACGATGCTAAACTGTTTCTCAAAATTTGCGTTTGCCGTTCCTATAAAGAACAAGACCGGTGCTGAAGTCGCGCATGCTCTAGAATCTATACTGGCTAAACACAAGATGAAAAAATTTCAAACGGACCACGGTAAAGAATGGTACAACATTCACGTTAGAAAACTTTTAAACAAACACAGCATTAACCATTACTCTACCCAATCACATTTGAAAAGTTCCATTGTGGAACGTCTAAACAGAACCCTGAAAGAAAAAATGTATGAAAGATTTACGGCACGCGGTAGCTACGAGTGGTTAAGTATTCTACCAGACATAGTCAAGGAGTACAACAGTAGTGTGCACAGGACAATCGGTATGAAACCAAAAGATGTTAGACGAAAACACGTAAAACAGATTCTCACCCGTAAACATAATAAAGTGGTTAAAACAAAAAATCCCAAATTCCGTGTAAACGATCAGGTTAGGATTAGCAAATACAAAGGTGTATTTAAAAAAGGATATCTACCCAACTGGTCAAATGAAACATTTACAATATTTGCAATAAAACCTACAAAACCTGTAACGTATATATTACAAGACATAAGAGGTGATATTTTGCGACGGATTCTATGAGCAGGAACTGATAAGAACCGCAACAGAAAATGCCTATCTCGTTGATAAAGAGCTCCGGAGAAAAGGCTCCATGGTCTTGGTGCGGTGGCGCGGTTTTGACGATACTCACAATAGCTGGGTAAACTCCAAAGATATTATTAAACCTAAACAAGTAAATTATAAAAGATGATGCAATACTGTGGAACCATCATTACCAAAATGAAGCTCGTAAAGAAAGCCACGACGTTTAATGTCCACAACATGGACGAGTATATAGGTAGCAGTTCAAGTCGCAAAAACAAAAACGGTCCGCTTTTACCAGACTCGATAAGAGGTTTAATTGTAGGCCCTTCAAACTGTGGTAAAACAAACGTGTTATAATCTGATCACCGATCCGAACGGATTACGATTCGAGAATGTGTACGGATTTTCAAAGTCATTGTACCAACCAAAGTATCAATTACTAGCTAAAATGATACCGAAGGAAGTCGGGTATTTCGCGTATGACGCTCCCTGGTCATTGAACCGGACGAGGCTAAGGAAAACTTTTTGATGATTTTTTTACGATATAGCTTGCGAAAAGCACGGTAATATACGCAGTTACTTCGCTATGGGGAGGCACAAGAACGTAGATACATTCTATCTCGGTCAAACCTACAGTCACGTACCGAAACAGCTGGTTAGAGATAAAATGCAAATTTTATAATACTCTTCAAACAGAATGATATGAACCTACACCACGCTTACAGTGATCATGTCAATACTGATATGAGATTTGAAAAAATCAAACAGTTGTGCAGTATGGCTTGGAAGGACAAACACGGTTTTATCGTCATTAGCAAGGACGATGACATTGATAAAGGAAGGTACCAAGTAGGTATAGACAGTTTTGTTCAAGATTTATAATGGTGAGGATCTACAATTATAACGATATTAGAGGGTTCTCGGACCACAGACTCCACAAATTCAATTCAAATCTGTGTACATGGTACTACCCAGACAAGAAAAATTTTTGCGGTAATTACTGTAGCAGACGACCACCACATGGTTTCCTTTTCAATAGAAGGTGTTGGAGACACAAACGCCAAGGACAGTACAGTGCAACCATTCCTCCTGTAATTGTGTTAATGATTTCGTCCAGCGAACGGTTTTATAACCGCGATATCTGGATAGAATTTTGGAAAAGGAGCCAGGAGAAAGGTGTACCATTTGAACTAGTTGTATACCACGAAGACATGTTAAACCCTTTTGATCCCAACGTCCGTATATACGGCTGACGTCAAAAGTATCTGCATAAAGTCCCAGCGTCCGAGATTATACGGACGTCCGCTGTAAATCTGCATCAAAATCCCAGCGTCCGCTTATACGGACTTTTTTACCAGAATAATTTTGGTTTAAAATAACAAAACGTAACTAGACTTTCATTCACTTACGATATATCAAAATGATCATAAAGAATCAATCTTTCCAATAAAGTTTGAACTGAACTTTATACAGTAACATTACTCATCACTATACGAACGTATAATAAACGTGGCTTTGCAAACTCATTTCTCTGTGCCGGCCTGGCTCAGCTGTAATGTCTACGCAGTTTATTGTCGCAGTGTTGTTGTGGAGTGAGTTTGGGCGTTGTTGTTCGTAACTTTATAGCAAAATAGTAAGTTGTTATTTTTGCATTATGTATTGTAAAATGAAGCTGTGCAAGGACGGCCTACTTAGTGACAATACAGTTCGGCGGTATTGTAGAAGAGGTACAGTTTTTGTGAGGTATTCACAGAAGACTGAATTCAGGTAGTGAGTAGAGTTCATATATTGTGACAACATATGACTACCCTAACATAGAACCGGTACTTTGATTTAAATACAACCATCCACAAGTAGGGCCTAATTGTAGGACAAAAAGCTTTTGTCATCTAGTGATACAGATTGATAATGAAAACTCATCTGTAACCAATTCCAACAAAAAGGCCCATCTGGAGGTAAGACATGTACCTATGCCTCCTGTGTGACCTAGAGCCACGGCACCCTGTACATAATAGTGGAAGTGATACATGTATATTGGGGATGATGAGGAAGTACAGGTTGATGTCAATGGAAGACCATGATTTGGAAATATCCACGATAGGTTTTCATTTCAGGAATCGCCAGGTGGTAAAGAACATTGTTCCACCTTTGGGGCAGCCGTCAGCGCAGCTGGTTAGCGTTTACTTAAAGTGGGGGGATTATGATACAGTATTACTATAGAGGTTGTGGATGGAGATGAGTGGGTTGCAGGCATACCGAGTGTTTCGCTCTGTGACAGGCTAAACATAAGATGGGAGAAGGTGTGTCTATGTCAGAGCGTAAGGGTATACGCAGTGAGATTACTGCTAATGCTCTAAACCTACAAAAAGGACCAGCATGGAAAGCCAGTCATCGTATATGGCACGTGTTACAGTTGCAGAAAATGAAGCCTTCGAACCGACGTTCTAAACAAGGGATCTAAATAGACCAAAGCCATCATTCTACAGCGTCACTATAGATACACACAACGTAGCTATCAAGCACGTAGACACTGAGCGATCATAGCGGAAGATGATGCATGTCATGAGTATGATTCTCTATCCTTAGAATAGGCCGAGAGGTGCCAGAAATATTATCTTCTTTCATTTGGTAGATACAACCAAACACGCCGCGATATAGTCTTCTACAGACAAACTAAGGTAAGTATACCAACGGACAACACGCGCACAGATTCGCTCGGCCAGCTATACGACCCTATAGTATGAGAAACCGCAGTACCAACGCGTCTACAGGATCTCTGCACACGACAGAGCTTTGCACATGAGGAACACAATGTATACTTACACACTGCATTGCTTCCTGAAATTTACTATCCTACTGTCAGCTGTCTTACCGAAAGATCAACACCTGTCTACTTGAATGTGTGCAAGCTAGACATCACACACATCACGACACACTATCTCAAGATCAATCTATTCGCGCTGTGTGACATTCAGGGCGACACTACAAGTGCGCTCATGGGACAAACCCGCCATGGAGGGGTTACGTGAGGGACGTGACTGTAAGGCCGTCGGGTCTTGGAGGAGTATCTGACTGGGGGTGGCAGGGTAGGAATAGTTTGCTGAGATGCTCGTGAGTCTAGTTGTTGGGGGCCATGGTACATTGTCTCGATGAGACGGGTATCTATAATGCTTGATTGAGGGCACTTATTTGGAGGGGTTATATATTTATGCGATCATACATATTGTGGTGACAACTGGACGTGGTCGTTGAATGGTGTAGTACTTCTTATTATACGAACTCTAGTAGCGCTAGCACATGTGTGGGCGATATAAGGTGGAGGTAGCGATACAGACTGTCAGAGGTGGAAATACTCTCTAATGGGTTAGTTGGGGTTCAATACATAGTCAGTCATATGTGCAGAACTGCAGTTCGGATGGTAGAGGTATGAGCGATAGTAGGATAGGAGGGGTTGGGGGGAAGTTAGTTGTTTAGGTTTGATTTATGATAGTTCTTATATGTGTGGAGGAATATGTGGGGGGGATGGAAGTAGGAGTGTGTTATAAAGTTAGGGGTGGATATAGTCTGGAGGAAGGTAGGATGTATTAAGTGATGAAAATAGAACCCTTTCCCGTAGAAATAGAAAGGGCATCCCTCCCAACATAGTGAGTAAGTACAATGTGGGTGAGAGAAAGTACAAAAGAAAGAACTACATGCTGATTGTTAGGCTACAGGCAAAGAAAAGCAACAAGAAAACCTTTGCTCTTGGCAGTCAACCAATTCAGAGAGGTCATCAATGGACAAAGTGATCTAAAAAATGGGGAAACCAAGTTTACATTAGCTGAATAAAACCAACATTTATAAGTGTGCCGTAGAGAAATGGTGACTAGTGAGGGAGGGGGAGAGTACAGCAATGGAGCAGAGTTGCGGCCAGCCAAGTACCATGGGGGTACAGATAGGGAGCGAGAAGGCAACTTGTATAAAGTGGAGGATTGTGGTGTATAATCTCCAGTGATTATTTTAATATAGGAGTGATAGTGTGGGCGTATAGTGTGTTTGTGAGATATATCATAACCTTGCGCGTATCTATCAGGAAAGTGATGGTGGACTTATATGTCAACGCACGGGAGACGCTGCATGTGTTCAATAGAAAAGAAAGATATACACTAGCTATTGTGCTGGCGCAAATTGGTATGACTGGCTTATGTGTGCGGAGGTGTGTGTGTGGCATTGACTGAGTGACCTTGCGGCATTGAGTAACCCTGGGAATGAAAGCAACTCGGACAGAGAATGTGGTGCTGGTGATGCTCCTCAACCTGTTAATAAATTTTTTTATAAAATTACCAAATAGAAAAGAAAAGAACTCTGTGAGTGTAAGTGCAGCAAGCACCTAGTAAAGGGGGAAAAGAAAGGAAATCAATGTATTTGTCGAAATTGCAAATAAAGGCTTGACATCCAAAATGCTATCCGCGCCCACAAATCTAAATAAGTAATGTTTTTTTGTTTGTTTGTCAATATATTTAGAATGTTTCCTCCAATAACTATATATCTGTAAATCAATTCTTTACATTGATTTATTTTATCTCAGTCCATTTTTTATTTAATGTTTAGGGCCTATACATTTAGTTAAGCCTTTTCTTGTAATACGGACTAAAAGTACAATTTGTCTGAAAAACGTGATAAAAATAAAAAAAAACCTGTATTTTTTTTATTGTTGTAATAAAGTTGACAAAATTTGTGTGTATGTTTATGTTTAATGTGTACTATAATGTGCAATGACATATACTGCTAAAAAATTTTGTGTGTGTACCTCCTTTTGACAACAAAGTCCAAATTTTCTCGGAATTTTTTTTCAGGTAAGTAATTGTTCCTATAATGTATAATTATTGCATGAATGCATGATTTTTACACTCACTATAAATAGTATATTTCATGCTGAATAAAAAGAAAAAGAAATCATTATAAGCGGTTGAAAAATAAGTTTTTAAAAATAATTTTTTGCAAAGTTCTGCAAACGGGCAAAAAAGTGTCAGGATTTTTAGAGTAGATCCCCTTACAGTGAATATTGGGATTTTTGGTAATATTTTTAAAAAAATGGGCTGGGATCGAAAGGGTTAAAGTGTACTGTGCGGGAATAACAGAACCTCTTGTCCAGATTAAGACCATTTCCAGACCAATTAGGTAAGCTTGTACCGCTGAGAAACGCGCACGGTGGTATATACTTTGCCCAAGTCTGTATAAAGATGTTAGAGTACGGTTGTAAAATCGCACACACCTCACGTTGCATCATTCTCACGGAGCGAACTATACCTATTAGGAAACCTGTTACAATCTACAGACACGTACTGGCCTCGAAATGCTAAAGCGACATCAGCTATAACGTGGCGTACGGGCCGGTCCCAGGTGGACTACCGAGAGGCGAGAGAATCAAAGAGTTTGCGGCTGTAAATAATCTGTGCCAGAGTCTCTTTACTTCAGAATGTCTAAAGGTGGCTTTACCAACTGTCCCTATGTACTGTGAAAGGTTCGGAATAAGTCTGATTGACGGCGTGTATAGTATTACAAACCGTGATCGGTTTGAGGCGAGGAGGAGATTTACAGGAGCCAATCCTTGTGAGTTCTGGCTACTCAACTCATACCTAATTCATATACACGGTAGGGTGAGGAACCCTATCGCTCGGTTAAAAGAGTATATGGATAAGACGGTAGAGAATGACAAGTACACGGTGGCTGAGATCCCGCAGTGGAGAGACGGATGGAAGAGAACGTTTGTATTTAGATCACGAGCGCAAGTGCAAATACCGAGATCAATCTACCTCAGGAAGCTGGGTACGGTAGCGTCACTTAGTGACATTATACACTACCTTAGAAAACACAAGAAACGCGCAATATTTTTCAGACAAGTCGAACTACCGTAGTAAAAAGTGTCAACTCAACACAGACACGGTCAGTGGAGCCAAAAAAGAAGGTAAGATTTGACCACAGAGTGATGGTCCATTTCGTTCCAAGATATGATGAGTGTAGAGGTATTGATTTATAACAGGTGTTTGAGCAAATGAGGAAAGCGTATATAAATGTTAAACGGATAGATGGTGTCATCATTGATAAATATGGAGCGGAACGAGAAACAGCTCACAGCTGAGATATCAAAGTTGAGAACGGCTATCAGGCGAAAGTATAAAGAGTTTAAACAAGGATCTCTGTCTACCGAGATACGTCTGGAAAACCAGTACAAACCACTCCTGTCTGAACTGCGAAAGAAAACCAAGAATTCCGAAAATATAAAAATCGAACCTGAGGAGATAAAAGATGAACCAACCAAGTTCTCTCCCACTGTAACATCATCTCCGAGAGTACCTGTTTACTTACAGGACGATGAAGTGTTGGAGACTAGCGATCCACCTTTACCCGAAGCAAGCGATATCCTTTCCACTGCTAAAGGACAACTAGAGGCTTCACAATGGGTCGAAAACACATTCCAAAATGCACTTACAGTCAAGTACATGAAGTCACTGATGAAGGACATTCCTAGTCAAAAAAAGATTGATTCCATATACGGACCTCGCTATGATAACGGTACATTAATGATTGGAAACAAACTGTTAAATTTCGATAGTAACGGTAGTATAGTCAAAGATGATTTGTACTACAATCCTACGAAAGGTCTGTACGAATTAGTCTTTAAACGCGCACCGTTACATTACGATGAAAATTATTTGGTCACTTACAAGGATATATTGAACAGGACACATGCTCAAAAAAAAGGTTACAATTATAAAAGTAACATAAACCGTAACAACTCCACAAATTACGGTCTTGTCATTTCAAAACTATCTCCCAAAGCTTACACTGGCAAAGGCTTTAAGGGGAGGCGGTACCCCTATCTTTGTAATGTTAACATAGGTACCATTATCTCAGAAACTAATGGGACCAATCAACCTAAATTTTTTTATACAACATAATATAGGTATTTAAGCAACTACTGAGTTTTTTTTGGTGCTTGTATCATTAAAAAAAAATAAATTTTTTATGATTTTTTTTTTCAAACCCATATTGAAATATCAAACTTGGAATTTAGAATATTTTTTTTAGGTACCTAATTATAATAGGAGGCATCTCAAAAAAACTCAGTAGGTGCCCAAAATACCTATATAAATTGAGTGTAAAAGTTTCAAGTTGATTGTCCAAGTAGTTCTGAGAAAACGTGTACCTTTGTGTGCAAAAACTGTAAAAAAGTAAATTTGCGGGAAATCGCAAAAAAAACGAATATAATGACCTATTTAGCTATGTTATATATAATATTTTTACCTATATATGATATGTAATTGGTTTTTATATATTAAATGTGATCTTTATATTAATAGAATAGGCTATATATGCTTTTAATATTTAGAATTATCTTATATTGGAAAATTTGTATAATCAAAAAGTAAACGCGATGCGGGTTTAGGCCTATAGTCATAACGGAGTGAAAGATAATACAAAAAAAAATTAATTAGGCTATATTATTTCAAACATTTTTGAGTTTAGAATACATTTATAAGAGAAATAACAGAGAAAATTATGAAATAGAACTTATACCCAGCCACACAATAGAGTAAAACAATAACAAAATTATAGAAAAAAACATGCAATTTATTTACCGTAGCATTAGTGCATTCCTGGATCATATGCAGCTCCTCTTTCAAAATCCTCCTCAATCCTTCTTTTTAAATTCCTGGTTTGTCTCCTTGCTTGTCTTTGAAAGTCACTTATCGCACAATTTGCTCGTCGCACTCGCTCGTAGTCAAAACTTTTCATTGCGTCAATTGTCCTCTTGCAAGGTTCAATGCCTACTGCTCTAAGCATTTTGCATTTTGCTATGTTGCCATCATTAAAAGTAGAAATAGCATCATAAGCACCAAACTCAAGTGTGTTCAATGTCACAAAATCTTTTTTTGGCACTCTAGACCAGATGACATTATTGATGCTTTCATTGACATTCTGCGTCACTTACCGTGTAAAACATTTTCGAAGAAGGTCAGGATTTGCTTAAAGCCTGAAAGATTGGTTTCAAGGCTAACATTATAGCCTGAAGGAATGCTGTTCTTATGAGAATATGGCTCTTTAGTGTGCTTTTGCCTTGTTGTATTTACACCATGTATTTTCTCCCTGACGGGCAAAGGCCATGCTGAGGATTGTCGTCCGTCGAAAGTTTATGAAAATATATGGCCCCAAACCGCTGCCTTCATGTTCTGTAGGTTATCAGTATTTTTCCTAATAGCATTTCCATAATAGGTTTGCAATTGATCAATTATGCCATCTGTTTAGTCTATTCTTTCCACCTAGTTTGCCGCCATCAGAAAGTGTTACGCCTTTTTGAGTCTCTTTTTAGTTTCCTTAGCCTAGACCCCATTCTCTTTTGAATATGGCCTATACACTCCAGTTTCTGTATTTCCACTTCACCATAAGGGTTTTACTGTCTGCAATAGTTTTTGAAACTCTATTTGTATCTCCATCACCTAAATACTCTAAGTACCTAACATATTACTTATTTACTGATCGGTGAAAAATAGCTAAGGCTCCAGCTGACTCCATACCTCCGCACGCTCGAGCCTTGATAATTTGCCGAACAAATAGCCTCATGTTGGTTGTTTGTCCAAACAATTACAAAATTTAGATAAACACTTCTATGTCCATAACTTTTCCTGTGTCAACACTTGTACAAGTAACAATTCCGTTTAGAGAGCTAAAGCCACGCCGTTGCCAAGTGCCATCAATACCTACTTTTAAGTCGGCGTTCGTTCTTACCTAAGGTTTTATTTTCCTCAACAGCCTCATCCACAGCAGTTTTCATGGATTCATCCATTTCCTGTTTAGCCTTGTCTTTTAAAAAAATTATATATCGAAACGGTTTTGTTGGAGGTTGCGGAAGAGGATTCATTACGCCACATAACATTTTGCCTGCAGCCATACCTTTCCCGATAGACCTCAGTCCATACACTAGTCTAATATTTACATCAAATAGAGTCTTTTTTTTCTAAATTTAATATTCCTAGAACTATTAAATTTATGTACATATTTACAATGGCAACAATAAATCTCCATCTCAAAAGCCAGGCCAAAATGTTGAGCAGCACGCACTTGTAAACCACTTTTCTTGCAATTTTTACAAAGTGATGAACTAAAAAAGTTGATCTGATAAAATTTGCATGTTAATAATTTCATTGTCATAGTTTTCATCACAATTAAACATCTCATACTTATCTATGTTTATTTTCTTTGAAGAGCTTGACTGAGATTGTGTTGACATTTCAGGCCTAGGGGTAGACTCATCTTTTGACATCTCATTAGGGTTAGGACTGGCTGGTTTTCTTTTCCTACCACCAACTCCTTTACGGGGTTTTAGCATAACTACTTTTAACACGAGGCATATTTATACATAAACAATTCTTGTTAGCAATAATAATATAAATTACTAACTAACATCACTATATCACTTCACAAAGCACCAAAAAACACTAAGCAAAACAATAAACAAACAGTATAAAGTCAGAAGCAGAACTCAAAGCTGATGAAATAGAAGTTAGTTCAGGCCTGCCAACACAACAAAAAAAGCAAATTATAGCACACAAAAATAAAAAAGGTCATATGTATAATATTTACATGTGTGAATAAACGCAAGCGCTGTCACAAATTTCTTTTCTTCCTGAAACATGATGTAAGCATATTTTTTTAAAACTTTTTTTCTGTAGGTTTACAATTTTCAAATACATGTATTATATATCATTGTGTGCAGAAAAAGCCGCTTAAACATTTTAAAAAAAATAAAAAAAAAATGTGAAAAAAATATTTTTCTGGGGTACCGCCTCCCCTTAAGGGGGGTCGGAACGAATTTTCGTCAAAATTATCGATTTTTAGATTTTTAGCTATCTAAATTCCTCTACTTTTTAGCTTTAATTTGATACCAAAATTACTGTTATTATTATTATATTTATTTTTTATGAGACATTTTATTACAGTATGCACCGTAGTTTTTTCGTGGCTCCACCACGCCGACTGGGCTTCAATATAGTACTCACTCTAAAACTGTTACGAAAGATTTTTTTTGTTATTATAGCTGTGTTGGCAACACTTCATCACGTGATACACTTTGGTTGTGTCAGTCAGATGTTCTGTTTATTGTTTGTCTGACTTGTTGGTTATGTTTGTGTTTGTAATGTTGTGACAGTGATTGTTTATGCTTCAATGGTGAAATTTAGTTACCAAAGTTATTGAAAGTGGTTGTAGTTTATATTTTTATTCGAAATGCCTCGCGTACCTAGTAAAACATTTAAAAAACGTAAAAGTTTATTCAGTGGGGTACCAGCTTGGAAGACAAACAATGGAAGTGGTGGTGATACTTCTGCTAGGCCTAGTGTTAGCTCCAATGTCACTGAACTTACGCCTACTCCTGGACCAAGTGATGATTGTAATCTAAATAAACAGAGCACATCAGGGAAAAAGTTAGTTAGTAGTTTAGATGAGTATGAGCAATACATAAGTATGAGTAACAATTGTAGTAATGATATTGTAAACTTGCTGAGTTTTGAGAAGTTGCTTTTAGACATAGCGGTTTGCTCTCAATGCAATGGTTCACTTTCACTTCAAACAAGTAACAGAGTAGGCCTATCTGTGACAATTGAAATAAAGTGTAATGAGTGTGGATTTTCTGTATCATCTAGTAACAGTGAAAAATTAGGAAACCGTAGATCAGAAGAAAATGTTCAAGCAGTTTATGCTTTTCGCTGTATTGGGAAGGGGGAGCAGGCAGCGAAGACATTTTGTTCAGTTATGAACTTACCAAAGCCTCCTTCTTTCAAGGTATACAACAAAACCCTTGCAGCAACAGCAAAAGAAATTTGTGAAGAAGAAATGAAACAAGCAGCCACAGAAGCTGTGGTTGAAAATGATGGCGATATGAATATAACTGTTATTTTTGACGGAACCTGGCAGCGCCGCGGCCATGTCTCACACAACGGTGTTATTACTGCTATTGCCGCTAATACCGGGAAAGTAGTAGATGTTAGGGTATTTAGCAGATTTTGTAGGTGCAAAAACAGACTAAATCAACAACATGAAGGTAATTGTGCTGCTAACTATGCCGGGACAAGTGGTGGAATGGAGGTGGCCGGTGTTGTTGACATGTTCAGGAAATCAGAGGCTACTAGGGGTATCAAATACAGATATTACTTAGGTGACGGCGACAGTGCTGCATTCCCAACCATTCAAAAGGAAGCCCCTTATGGCCCAGAGTATGTAACAGAAAAGTTAGAGTGTATAGCTCATGTTAGAAAACGTATGGGCACCAGGCTCCGAATAGGGAAAAAAGATCTTTCCGATGGTAAAAAGATAGGAGGCCGTGGTCGCTTGACTAACTCTGTTATAGATGAAATACAGACATATTATGGTCTGGCAATTATGAGGAATACAGATAGTTTGCAGAAAATGAAAGCAGCAGTCTGGGCGACTTACTTTCATCTTGTTTCATCTAACGCTGAACCTGCTCATGCACTATGCCCCAATGGACCTGATACATGGTGCAAATTCAAGAAAGCTATAGCTGAGGAAAAACCATACAATCATAAGGACCACACCCATCTGCCTCCAATTGTTATGGATGAAATAAAGCCTATTTTCAGGGATCTCTCTCAAGAGCATCTGCTGCGTAAGTGTCTGCACGGGGGCACGCAGAATCCTAGCGAATCCCTGAACAGTGTCATCTGGTCTCGGATTCCTAAAGCAGTTTTTGTAATGAAGAATACCTTGGAACTAGGAGTGTGTGAAGCAATAGCTACTTACAACCGTGGTAATATTATAAAGTGTAAAATTTTACACAAACTTGGAATCAATCCTGGGTCAAACTGCATCCGTGTCATGAAGGAGCTTGACGAGGTGCGGATAAAAAAATCGGATAAAGCTATGCAAGAAATTGAAAAACGGTGCCGTAAACAGCTCAGCATTGCCAATAAGAGGTTAGAAGATGTTTATGAAGATATGGAAGACCCTGACAACCCTTCCTATGGAGCAGGCATGCACTAAGGTTAGGTTTTTTTCCGTTTTTCATAATAAAGTTGGTTTTTTGGCGTTTTCCGAAAAGTAGATTTTTTTACATTTAGGTACACATATATCAAAAACTACTAAAGATATCCAGTTAATTCTTTTTTGTTGTGTTCCCCACACTTATATCTTTGTTTTAAGCGATGGGTTTTATGATATTCCTATTAAAAAATATACAAATAACATCCGCAAATATTTAATGACTAATTAAAAAAAAAGATTTTTTTGGGAAAACATTTTGAGAAATAAAAACCAATCGCTCTAATTAAAGATTAAGGTGTGGGGAACACAACAAAAAAGAATTAACTGGATATCTTTATTAGTTATTGAGATATGTGTACCTAAAGATATGGTATTTTACATAGGGAAGATAGGACATGCCGACCCCCCTTAAGGACATGTCAAACCCTGATCCTGTGTATTACGACGATCCGAACGAATTGTGTGAGAGGTTTTAATAGGTTCAGCTGAGGCGGGTAATACGGGTCATAAAAACGAAATTATAAACATCGTGGAAGAGTTGAGGGAGTTGAAACTCATCCGTGGTAGAGGAAATTCCAGGTATAGAGCATTGGTATAAAAAGTAAAGGATGTTCTCGTAGATTACAGTTTCAAAATGAGCGTGGACAAGTTTGGTCGCACCGGTGGCGAGACCAGTAAAAGAGGCCCTCCTGGGGTGACGCTGTCACTCTGTCACAACTACATACCCTTACACCTATCAAGAGTATTAGAGATTCTATCGTTACATTCAATAATTTCAGGCTCTGCATGGTGGGATGGCCAATCGCGCCTACGGACGCTACGACTAAACGATATGTAGATAGCCATATACCCCAAATGAGCGACGTGCATTGGAGGTTTGGACATAAGCGTCTGAGCGAGATTGAAGAGCCTCTATACGAGGGTGAAGCTGTTAATCTCAAATACTTTCAAGAACACGCCATGAACAGAGCGGGGCAAAAATTGAACGCGAGAGCCCGTAAAGTCGCTAATCTGGGAAATCCTACCGAAATGGGTGACGCGGTGTCCGTGAATTACCTAGTGAGAGTACTGAGTGAGGTTGTGTACGGGATGTACAATGCACTGGCTCCACCACTAGACGCTATAAACGTGACCGACAAAAGCGAGTGGATCAGGTTCAACATTGTCGACTCTTACTTTAGGGACCCAGTGAGCAGGGTGAGATCGAGATCGTGATGGTTTTATTTATATGTAGGTTGTTGACATTTTTACCGTCAGTTTATTTAGAACCTGGCGAGATGCGGTTACTTGTACTGGTCCACCTGGCCGAAGCAAACAAGACCCTGACCTATTTAGAGAAATACGGCTATCTCAACAGCCACGGAACATCACTGCTAACAATATTAAGGACGCCGTTACGAGGTTTCAGGAGGTCTTCGGACTACAGGTGACCAGATATGAAATCGTTATATTATATTAGCAGAATCGTTCATACCAGAGTTAGGGAAGTCAATGCAGCGTTAAACAGTAATATGGGTAAAACCTACGTCTTCGTCGATGACAAGTTTGTTGTAGAGTTGAACGAATGCACCCTCACAGGCACCATGTTGGGGATGACCTCAAGCGTACTCCCAGGTGTTCCAGGATCTATCAAGGGTGGATTCAGGTATATAAACGGTCGTATTTATTTTATAACAGACAGTTACGTGCTGGAGTTTGACGAGTTTAGCGGGACTGTTACTAGATCAGAGGCAGACATCTTCGACGTACTGCAGATTACTTGTGTGCGTGAATCGCTACTCAAACAGTTGTATAAAGTGATACGGTATATAAATGGCGAATCACAAGCGTAACTCAAAGAGAGTGAAACGAGCTGTCAATCGGGGTAGTGGATAGTGACCAGCATACTGAAAAACGCACTGCCCGCTGTAGGCACCATATTAAACCGTGCTGTTGACGCGTTACCAGTTGAATTACACCTTCCCGGAGGCTATCGGTACTGTGGACCTGGCACCAGGCTCTCTTCGCGCATTGCACGTGGTGATAAGGGTATTAACAAACTCGATTCTGCCTGTAAGATCCACGATATAGCGTACTCGAAATATACGGATTTAGAACACCGGCGAGAGGCCGACAAGGAATTGGCCGAAAGACCTTGGCAAAGGGTGAACTTCATAACACGGTTTGCAGCTGAAATTCCAGAGGAAGTAGATGCTTACATCAGAGTACTGCAGAACATTCAAGCGGTAGGAAACAATCCCGGAGCTATCACAGAGCATCATTATTCCCGGAACTTGGCAGAAGCAATCGCCCTCTTCCTTAAAGGGGTTCGGTAGGTTAAAAATTAAAAAATTATACATTTTTTTTATTTCAATTTATTTTTCTGTGTTGTTTTCTGAACATTTTGACATAAAAATTATTTAATTCTGACAATGGGAAGTATTTTTTAAAAAATATACAACATATTGTCTGCACAGCTGCAATTTTTACCAGAACTGTATCTATGGTAACGACAATACTATTATTTATTTGTTATAATAACTAGCATCCAGAAACAGTTGTTTTTCTTTCAATGGTTGGCTAACCTGAAGTATTGTGCCAATAAACAGCAGACAAGAGAAGTAAGAAAACATTGTTTGTTTACATTCATGAGTTTATTCTTTATTGTGAAAACTCAAAAGTAAATACACATTACAATTATTTTTCTAAAGTGTTGTGTCTAGTGTTTTAGAAGAATATATTATTCAAAATGCCTAGGAGTACTAGTGTTTTCAAGAAAAGGAAACGAGTATTTTGTAAGAAGACAGTAGAAATTGAAATTAGGCATAGTCCTCATGCTGATGTTTTGGAAGATATGACTAGTCTAGATGAACCAGTTAGTGCTTCAAAAGCAAAACTAGGAAATATTTCCAATAACTACCAATCTATTGTTGATGGTGAGCCTAGTCTAGCCTATGAAATAGTTGATTTGAATAGTTTGTTGAAAATAATTTCTAATATAGCAGTTTGTAAACATTGCCATGAAGCAATTGATTTCAAAGTCGGTAGGCGTGTTGGACTTTTCTTTTCAGGTGATTTTACATGTTCAGGTTGTAGTACAAAGACATTAGCTTCATATGAAAATTGCTGTACTTTACCTGATAACCCATCACACAATAAAATGTATGACCTAAATGTTAGGTTAGTGTACGGTATGCGTACTATTGGAAGGGGCCAGGTCGCTTGTGAAACTCTTTGCGGCGTGCTAAACCTCCTACAAAGTTTAGTGAATACATTAGAGTTCTAGGGTCTACAGCTGAGGATATATGTTTTTCATTTATGAAAGAGGCTGTAGAAGAAGCAGTGAAAATAAATGATGGAAATAGGGATTTGTGTGTTGCCATCGACGGCACTTGGCAAAAGCGTGGACATACATCTCAAAATGGCGTTGTAACTGCTACAAGTGTTGATACTGGTAAAGTTGTAGATGCCGTCATACTGTCTAAGTACTGTCGTTGTAGAGGCAAGTTTACTGGCCATCATGATGATAATTGCAGTGCTTATTACCAAGGAGTAAGTGGGGGTATGGAAGTGGTAGGAGCCTGTAAAATATTTCAACGGTCCGTTCCAACTTATGATGTTCGCTATATTGAATATCTTGGAGACGGCGACTCTAAAGGGTTTGCTAGTGTATTAGAAAGCATGCCTTATGGTAATGACTGTCCAGTTACAAAATTAGAGTGCATTGGACATGTCCAAAAGCGTATGGGCACACGCCTAAGGACATTAAAACTAAAAGAAGGTAAGGCAAAACAAATTGATGGAAAAACCTTAGGCGGTCGCAACCGACTAACAGATGCTGCTATATTATCAATTCAGAAATACTACGGATTAGCCATACGCAGAAATATAGGTAATTTGAATGACATGAAGCAAGCTATATGGGCAGAATACTACCATTTACTATCAAGTAACTCTAATCCTCAACATGGACTTTGCCCGAAAGGAAGTGATAGTTGGTGTAAATATAAAAAATCATTGGTCCAAAATGAAATATATGATCATGAAAAACATTTTCACCTACCACTTGCCATAATGGAGAGGCTAAAACCTATTTTCAAAGATCTTAGTGCTCCTGACCTTCTAAAAAAGTGCTTACATGGTAAATCACAGAATCCCAATGAGTCTGTGAACCAAATAATTTGGACTCGCCTACCGAAAACCGTGTTTGTAAGCATTCACACACTTCACTTAGGTGTATATGATGCCATCAATACTTTTAATAAAGGAAACATAGCAAGGTGTATGGTATTTAAGAAACTGGGATTGATTGTTGGGCAGAATTTTTGTGATGCTATGAAAAATAAAGATATATCCCGGCTAAAAAAGGCTCAGCGCATGATCTCGGAAGTTGCAAAAAGAAGCAGACAATCCCGTGAAAGTGTTAAAAGGAAGTTGGAAGATGAATGGGAAGATTTGGAGGATCCTGATGATCCCAGTTATGGAGCAGGATGCTATTAACTTCAGTTACATATTACCAAGTAAGACCAAATGTATATTTTAACTTTAACGTTGATTTCCCGGAATTTAATTTTTTTCTTACTTATGTACCTTTATCTCAGGAAGTATTAGATGGATCATTATGAAAAAAAACCACTTGTACATGCCACCAATATACACATTTTAAGCGCGTAACATTGTAAAAATTTTTTTTAATAATTACGCAAAAAAATAAATAACATAAAATTTTTTCAAAAAAAAAACATGTATTTTTAAAAAAATTCTTTTTTAATGAAATTTTCTTAAAAACCAAAATGTTTTGCGCTCTATTTCATGATAAGGACCTAAAAAATAACACATAAAAATTTTACTGTAATCGAACCAGTTGTTCCTGAGAAGAAGGTACATAAAATATAGGAATATAGCATTGTAAGGATAGGGCCTACCGAACCCCCTTAAGGGGAGATGTACGCCTATATTGTAAAAAAAATCAATATTCTTTATATTTTTATCTTAAAGTATAGATTTTTCTGAGTTCAGTGATATATCGATACCCAAATTAGTAAACCTCGTAACTCCACTTTTTGTTGAAATTGATTTAACCATGCCAACTGATAAAACTAAATTATTCTTAAACAGTTTGAAAACCTCAGAACTCCAAAAAAATTATTTTGTCTTATTTTAACGAATAAACAAAACTCGTAACTCCAGTATTTCATTTCTGCAGTTTGCAAACCTGCTAACTCCTGACTGGGCCATTGGCAGTACACAACTGTGTGACACGTGATTGTAGTGCTTGTTTGTTTGTAGATGTTTAGAGTTTTAGCTGCTGATTTGCTTCTTGTAAACACCAAATATGGATATGTAAGTGCTTTAGAATAACAATTATCTTATTTATAATTACAAATAACTCTTTTAAGCGTGATTAATAACGTCATAGATGTGAGAAAGGAGATACGAGGTTTGCTAAATTATATTTGGCAGACAACATTTAGGTTATCTTGGAGTTACGAGTTTTTCTTTTTTTATAAAATATACAGCTATTTTACAATTAAAATGAAATTAGCTATTTTGAAAATAAATTAATAATGTTCTGGATAGTTTAAACCAAAATTAGGTTCGTTATAAACCATAGGATAAAAATAATTACTATCCAAAGTTCATTCAAACTTAATTTAAATCAGTTTATTTTGGAGGTACTGTTGCAATTTATTTCAAGCAACAGTACTAATTAGGCCTATTTATTTCAGGATGTCAAGAGGTCAAAGACTGCTTATTATGGCACAACAACAAAGAGAAAATACCCACCAGCATTCTGCTAAAAGTATAGGCCTACTCCCAAAAATACCAGCCATTTCAAACCATGACTGTTCTGTTATTAATTCTGAATCGACCACCATGAACAATGAAAATAGCTTCTCCAATAATGTCTCTGCAATCAGTTTATCTACTAATATACCAACTGAAGTAGGCCTACCTGAAAGTTCACATCATACGTATTCTATTACTAACCTAGAACCTATAACTATAAATAGTGTAAATAGTTCAAACATTTTGAAAAGTAACTCATGCCCAATAGTAATTACTGTACCAGCAGAAAAAGGAAACATTACAAACAAACCAACTGTTGACATCAACGATACAAACTTAGAGTTTGCTTCTTTAGGGTCTGATGCTGAAGTTTCTTTTGATGAACATATTTTTGACAACATTACAATCCTTGAATCCCAACACCAGTGTGAACAAATGATAGCATATGAACCAAATAAATTATCAGGAGAGATGAATGACTTTTTCAATGAGGATGAATCTACTCCTACTCAGTTTGAAACTACTAATAAAAACATTAGTGGTGAACACCAATCTGAACAAATTATAGAACAGGACCCAACAGCAGAAGACAATCAATCATCAGAAGAAATAAATGACAGTTTTAATGTGACTGAGCAGGGTGATAAATCTTCTCAGCCTGAAACTTCTAACAACAACACTGATGCTGGACACCAAACTGAAAACAAAACACAACCAAAACGAAAGAAGAGGCACCATGTGAACCCAGCAACTTGGAACGTTAATAAAAATAAAGAGCAAAGAAAATTAGGGAAAGAATACTGCGGGAGAAAAAAATAGATGGATTAAACGATTATAATGTAAAAAGAAAAGCCAGATCAATGAAAGCAAGGTGTACATGTGACAGAAAACAAAACAGCTTGCTTCAATGTGGAAAGCTGTCCGAGGACGAAAGGAAAAAAAACTTTGAAGAATATTGGAGTTTGGACTGGCCTGCGAAAAAGCTTTTTGTGAGTTTTTTGACTAGAAAAACAAACACAGTTAGAGCTAGAGACCGTAAACAAGAAACCACTAGTAGAAGACAAAATTCCTGTCAATACTTTTTGAAAAACAGTGGCACTCCAGATCGTGTGTGTAAGACGATGTTTTTAGGTACTCTGGGGATTGGTGAGTGGACTGCTTTCCATTGGCAAACAAAAGATAACGCAGAAAAAGATTTAACAACAGATGAAGAAAATTTGGTGAATGAAGTTGAGGCCACTGGATCAGCTCCTAAGAAGCTAAGAAAACCAATAGAAGTGCAATCATTAGATGAGTTTTTTGCTGGCCTACCAAAAGTGGAATCCCATTATTGCCGCAAGAGAACGTCTAAGTTGTACCTCGAGCCCAACTGGCAATCAAAGAAAAATCTTTTTTTATTTTACAAAAACGACTGGTGTAAAAAAAAGAATGTGACTCCACTTTCTGAAACAAAATTTTTACAAGTTTTTGAAGACAACAACTTGGCTTTGTTCCAGCCAAAAAAAGATGCTTGTGATACTTGTGAAGCTTTCAAGTCTGGAAACTTAAGTCAAGAACTGTACGAAGCACACAGCTTAAGAAAAGATGAAGCAAGAGCAGAAAAAGACTTAGACAAAGAAAATCCCACCTGTGTAACGCTCACCATGGACTTGCAGTCTTTGCTTCTTTGTCCAAGATCTAACGTGTCAGCTCTGTACTACAAAATGAAGTTGTCCGTCCACAACTTCACAGCATTTAACGTAAACACCAAGCAAGGCTTCTGTTACTTGTGGAATGAAAGTGAAGGGGGGCTTACATCGAATGAATTTGCAACCATAATTTCAGATTTGGTGCTTTCACACATTCCCTTGCCTGAAGACAAAAACAAAATCGTCATTTTTAGTGATGGGTGTTCCTACCAAAACCGTTGTACAAATGTTTCTAATGCGCTTCTACACATAGCATGTACGAAACAAGTAGTAATAGAACAAAAATTTCTTGAAGTTGGACATACTCAAATGGAGGCTGATGCAATGCACGCATGCATTGAGCGGAAGCTGAAGAACAAAAAAGTTAATGTTCCCGCAGATTACGTGACGGTTTGTGAAGAAGCAAGACCATCTGCACTATACTCTGTAAAGTATTTAAGTCACAAGGATTTCAAAAACTTTGACAAAAACTTAGTGTACAACAGCATTAGACCTGGAAGAGGTACTGGATCGCCCAAAATTGTGGATTTACGTGCTCTAAGGTACCTTCCAGAAAAAACCATACAATTCAAGCTCAACTTTTCAGATGAGTGGCACAACTTGCCGCAAAGAAAGAACAAGTCAGTGCAGCCCTCAACTACTGACAGTTTACCTCATCTTTATTCAGAGAGAATAAAAATAAAGAAAAGGAAGTTTGAAGATTGTCAAGACCTGAAACTTGTTTTAGAACCTGACTTCCACACTTTCTACGACAACATTCCTTATTGTTAGGTTTTAGTTATTACTCCAAACTTTTTGTTTCTCAGTTAAGAGCAGTTAAATAAGTTTTGTGCTTTGTAACATAACTTTTAGATCTCATTTACTCATCAAAATGAGTTAAATCTTGTTTTTGAGTTGCAAACCTAAAGTTACTCTATATTTTTTTTTAACAAAATGTCTTAACACAGTAATACATAAAGTAATGTGTTAATTTTTAAAGTAAAATTGTACAAACTTATGCATTAAAGATGAGTTTTATTATCTTTCTTCAGTGTTTATATCCCTTATTTACTGGTTTTGTTTACAGAAGGTTTATACATCAATACTATGAAAAGCACGTATCTCCACTATAAACTGTAAGAAAAACTCCTAACTCCAACAAGAAATTGTTGTTTATTGAAATAACTAATATTACACATTTGAACTAAAATATAGGTGTTTACCAATTTAAATTAGTTAAAAAAACTATAACTTACTATATTAAAATATAGTAATGTTTTTACTGCCTACTAGAAAGTTTACTGTTTTTGAGTTACGAGGTCTACTAATTTGGGTATCGATATAATACATATATATTTGGGTTATATTTATATGCAAAAAAAAATTATAAACATGCTAGTCGGGCGCACGGATCCGTGGTCAGACGTATCGAAGACGTTCTGAACGATAGGATATTGTTTTGAGCATTTTAATATACATAACTTGCACCTTTTAATATTACTCTTTTTCTTTTTACTCTTTGGTTTAGTTTACTTCTTATATTTGTTGGCTTTGGGTAGCTTGTTAGTTGTTTGTAACCTTTAGTGTGTTTTGTCAGCTGGTATTTGTTTTGTTTAGTGTTTGTTTACATTTGAAATAGATCTCAGTTATTGATACCATTTGTGTTTTAGAATAACAAATATGCCTCGATCAACTAAGATAACAAAGAAAAAACATTTCCGGGGTAATCAGTATGCTCGGATATCGTCGGGTAATGTAAATAGTTAAGCTGCAGTTAGTGAATTACGTGAAAGTGATGTGTTGGAAGTGCCTCGTCCTACTCCTTTTTCTGCCTCAAGAAGGAAAATAAGTACCGGTATATTACCAAACACCTTAGACACAGTTGGTCACAATAATGTAATTGTAAGTATGAATATTTTGTGTCAAGCTTTGGTTCATGCTACTGTGTGTAAATATTGTAAAGTAGAAAATTCTTTGAGCTTGAAAGAAGACGAAGCTGCAAGAGAAGGCCTAGCTTGCAAACTGTTTGTTGAATGTAGTAACTGTAATAATAAGTATTATTTTTGGTCATCAGAAAAAACTAATGGCTTTTATGACGTGAACGTCAGATCAGTATATGGTCTGAGATCAATAGGGAAAGGATCAATATCCGGAAAACCGCTTTTCGGTATCCTTGATTTACCTAACCCTCCTAAGAGATTTGAACGCTACAATCCTTTGTTTATTAGGTCAGTAGAGAAAGTAGCAACACAATCAATGATTGATGCTACAGAAGAGGCAGTGGCATCGAATGAGTATGAAGATGGAAGTGTGAGCAGAGACATAAGTGTTGGTTTAGACGGTACATGGCAAAGACGTGGGTTTTCGTCTTTGAACGGTGTAGTGTCCGTTTCAAGTTTTGACTCTAGTAAAATTTTAGATACAGAAGTACTTACCAAATACTGCCATACATGCAAATCAATCAAAACCCAAAACCTCATTTTTGTGATAAGAATTTTGACGGGTCAAGTGGAGCTATGGAAGTTGCAGGAGCTAAGGCTGTGTTTGCTCGTTCAGAAATGACTAGAAAAGTAAGATACAAATATTACCTGGGAGATGGTGATTCCAAAGGGTTTCAAACAGGAGTAAATTCTGAACCATATGGCCCAAATTTTCATATTGAAAAACTGGAATGTGTTGGTTCAGAAAAGAATGGGGGGTCGACTTAGAAAGTTACGGAGAGAAATGAAGGGGAAAGTATTGAGTGATGGATTGAAAATTGGCGGAAAGAAAGGAAGATTGACTGATGCAGCTATAGACTCCCTCCAAAATTATTATGGCCTAGCAATAAGAAGAAATACAGACAATTTAGAGAAGATGAAAAAAGATATATGGGCCATATACTTTCACAAATTGTCAACTGACGAGAATCCACAACATAATCTCTGCGATGACTCGTGGTGTAAATATAAGAAATGCATAAAAGAAAATGAAACTTATGAGCATAAAAATTCATTAGATAAAGCTGTGATGGATGCCATCAAACCAACTTTCCAAGCATTGGCTTCACCAGACCTGCTTAAAAAATGTCTCCATGGTCAAACACAGAATGTAAACGAAAGTTTTAATTCTGTGTTGTGGACGCGTATACCTAAATTAAATTTTGTAGGCCTGCAAACACTAAGATTTGGTGTTTTTGACAGTATTATTACTTTTAATGAAGGAAGTCAAGGCAGAATAAAAGTGCTTAATGATCTAGGTATAAAGCTAGGTCAAAACTGTGTTTATACCCTACGTCAGATTGATGAGGACCGAGTGAGGAAAGCCGAAAAAACTGGTGAAGAAGAGACAAAGCAAGCTAGGAAACGGGCAAGAATGGTAAGGAAGAAACTAATTGATGATGATAAGGCCAAGGAACAAGACTATGAAGCAGGAATGTTTTAAAAGGTACTTTTCAATCATATTTTTGTATACATAAGTGTTTTGTAAATTACCGAAAATTTACTTTTTTGACATAAATGTTCCTTTTTCTCAGGAACTAGTTGTCCAATCTTCATGAAATTTATATCATATATATAACGTACCTATTCATACAAGCCCTGCCACTTTCAAAAGTCTAGGTCAAAATAAAAAAAAAAATTTTTTTAAACAAATAATTGAAAAAAATATTGAGTATCCTTAAAACATTTCTAAAGCCAAAAATATTGATTGGAAATCTTTAAAAGTGGCAGGGCTTGTGTATAATAGTATGTTTTAGAAGTGCTAAAAATTTCAATTCGTTAGGTATCATAGTTCTTGAGAAAAAGGAACATAAATATTTGAAAATTTACATGAGCTGGTATAGGGCGTACATCTCCCCTTAACTACATCTGTTCCTTTAGCTCCGCTAAAGGGCGAGCGTTGGGCTGCAATATGTACACATTAATGTATGTGGCTTGCGCAAAGAGGGGGACGATAACTCAAGCAAAGTTAGCATCGATCTGCGCAGCCGTGTCAACGGAGACCAACCTGAACTGCGACTTGTCGGCCGAAGATGTCAAAGCGTGTGGGGCTGTCATGAGCGGTATCATTGATGGAAACAATGCTCAACAAATCATGGAAGGACTAGCCACGAACATGACTCCTTATAGTCTCCGCCTCACTCTGACTGTTCAACAAACAGTGAAGGCAGGCATGACGAGCTACTGGGCAATAGAAGAGGCTTTGATTGGCATGCGGCTTCAGGATTTATTCCCGATGATTTCGCACACTACGGCCAAGCACGTGGTCTAGTGCAGAACAACCAGTACTACGGCTTCAACCGTGACCTAGGAGACGCCCGACACACAAGATATAAGAGTTTGGCGTGGCTGTGCATCAAACTACTGATACGCTTCCGAGGTGCTGAGTACGGTTCGCTGCAGAACTACAGAGGAGTGGTAGCACATCCTGATCGAGAGGCAGACTTGCAAGCTCTCATAGACAACTATGTTCCTCCGGCTGGTGGTGAACCATGGGAAGGACTGAATGATCTCCTGACAGCTGTCCGAAATGTCCAGGTCTAAGCTGACTGTCCCAACATTGTGTTTCTAGGGCATCTTTCTGTATGATTCAATGTAGTTTTCAATATGTTTTTCTACTTCAATGTTTCTATGTTTGATGTGTAAGGCTGTGTAATCATGTTTGTAATGATTCCTGTCTGTAGTATTATTAAGTATTTAGATGTTTGATTGTGTTTCTACATTCCAGAGCTGCTCAAGTATTTTTCCTATTTTTAAGCAACTATGGAAACTATTTTGCTAATGTTAAGCATTAGGTAAGGCGTTGTTTCTTTGTAAAAAAAAAAAAAACTTTATAAAATACCAAACCCTAGTGGACTCTTTGGATTGATTGATGTCAGCTTGCTTGATTCAACTTCGGGTGTTTAACATACCTAATTTTCAGTTTAGCCTAATTTAAGCCTTAAGTGGTTAAATTATTTTTTCCTTTGGTATTTGCTTTCTAAATTTTAATTTTCACTGGGGTTTTTTGGATTCGTGGTTTCAAAAGAGATTTTTTGGGGTGTTGTAGTTTAACTTATAGACTTGTCTTTTTCACTTGGGCCTTGTTGAACCTTATGTAGTAACCTGTAGCGCTGCTATATGCCTTGGACCAAATATTTTTTTTGCACTTCTACGGTACAGTTGCTCTTGCTTTTAATTAATTTTTTGTTTACTTTGTTTCCCTCTCTTTAATCTTTAATCTTTAAGGATGTGAAAGGTGTTTTGTTAGGTTTTTGAATACTTTGAACTTTCTCAACTTGTTCTATCCCCCACTGAGGGCAACCGACTATTTTTGTTCTGAAAGCCAAACTTGTTGGTTTTATTTTCTGCCAACACCAGTTAGTGATACTGGAAGTTGGTTTCATGGTAATAGTAAGGCAATGTACTATATGCATTTATTTATTGTAACACTTTAAATTGTTATAGTTTTTTTTAAACTTATACTTTTTATAACATTTATCTTTAATCACTGATTTCCGAAACCTTGTTTTTAAACACGTTGGTACCATTTTCTCCTGAAATACTGATCCAAAATCCATTATTTTTTTTCTGGTTGTTGATTACATTAGTATGAACAATATGTATTAGAATTGTTTTAATATACTTAAAATTAAAAGAGTAATAAAAATAAAATTACTTAAAAAATTATTTTTTATTTTTACAGTTTTTTAAAAGTGATACGATTATTTTATTTATTACTACATTCTTCTAAAACTAGTACAGTTTGTGTGTTATATACTATATAATAGATGGTAAAAATCTCAGGACAATATGTTGAATAGTTTTTAAGATAATGGTACCTAACTACATGCTGAATTTCCCATATAAATAGCATTGCGCTAAAAAAAGTGCATCGCTCCCCTTAAAAATGTAAGTACTTTTGCATTTTCCGAAAGTTATATTTTTGAGACAAAGGTACATTTTTCTCAGAATTTTTTTAAGATAAGCTAGGTTTACATTAGCATGTAAAAGTGGCGTCACTTTTACTGGCTGTCAAGTGGCGAGAAAAATGGAGCGTGTAAACCTGAAATGGCGCGCCACTTTTAGTGGAGATGTGAAATGGCGCATCATTCGAGCTGACGCCATCAATATTTGTTCCGACATATATTAGTGGTGTCACTAGACAGTGGCGCTCCAGTTGAAATGGCGCGCCACCTGCAGTGGAACGTGTAAACAACTACACGTGTTCGCCAGTCACATTGGAGTGCCAGTTCAAGCCACTAGGTATTGTGTAGCTCAAGGAAATTCAGTAAAAACATTTCGAGCAGTGTAGTGGTTTTTGTTGAGTTATGGCAGATTACGTAGAATATGACAGTGCAGGAACCTTAGGGGAAGAATATAATGAAAGAGTTGAGAAGAATAGTGATGAAAGTGAAGATAGGCCGAAAGTATTAGTGAAGAAACGTAAAGGAAAGCAAGAAGAGAGAGAGAAATTAAAATTGTCCGAAATTGAAAAATTTCTAGAGTTGTATGAGCTGTACCATTGCTTATGGGACTATAAAGTAGACGAATACAAAGACAGAAATGCAAAAGAACACGCATTGGAAGAAATTGTCCGTGGTATGGAGAAACGAGAGTTCACAGTCAAGAAGGCTAAAGATAAAATACGCGTTCTTCGCAACACATACAGCAACGAGCTGACTAAGATCTATAAAAGCAAAGTCTCAGGGGCAGGTCTCGATGATGTGTATGTTCCGACGCTGAGATGGTTCTCAACAATTGATCGAATCATTGGAGGTGTTGTCCAATCTCGAGGGAGCCAATCAGTAGGACTTTTTCAGGTATGTACGCCAACATTTCATTAGTACTATTAAAGGAAATTAATTTTCATACAAATTTATTTAAAACCATA
Source organism: Homalodisca vitripennis (assembly GCF_021130785.1). Lineage (NCBI taxonomy): Eukaryota > Metazoa > Arthropoda > Insecta > Hemiptera > Cicadellidae > Homalodisca > Homalodisca vitripennis. The sequence continues at coordinate 86,554 of NW_025776433.1, forward strand.
AAAAAATTTACAGATTTTTGGTGTGAAAAACGTTAAAAAATAATAGAAGTAGCTAAACTAAACTTTTACCAATGAAACAACTAAAAATAATCACAATTGTATCAAACTTTTATTTTTGTTTATTAAATTGCAGTAGTTGTTAACATAAGAACATTATGAGTTGTTCAAACAGCCTTATCATTTACGAACTGCAGTTGCCAAGGAACACTCCCTTCCCCCATAAACCAATCTGCGAGTTTATCCCTAACCTGCTTTGCTGCCTTTGTTGGGTTTCGAGGTTGTGATCTATCTTTCACACTAACCAATCCTTAATTTTGTACTGCTCGACGCCATGAGCCAGGTACTATTTCACCCGTATCTACGTTTTCTTCATCAACACGTCCCCTGTAAAAATACACACCAGGACTTGTTATTCGCAGCCAGTTATGTATTGCTACACTTGCTTTCACTAATGAGTCTACTTTGTCTGGGCTTAGCGGAATGGCCCTCTCAAATATACGAAACCTGGCTGCAAGAATTCCAAATGCATTTTCAACTATGCGTCGAGCCCTAGATAGATGATAGTTGAAAACCTTTTGTTTTATAGTCAAAGGACCAGATCGAGTATTACATGGCTTCATAATGTACTCCCTTAAGGGAAATGCGTCATCAGCAACAAACAAAGCATTAGCTGGTAACTTTAATTTTTTGCTGTCTATGGCTTCTTGAAATGCACTTTTTACCAACACTCCACCATCTGATACACGTCCGTTTGTTCCAATGTCTATGTAGGTGAAGCAATAAGCGTCATCAACAACTGCGAAAAGAATTGTACTAAATGAACCTTTGTAGTTGTAGAAGTCAGAGCCAGCATTACTTGGGCATCGTATAGAGACATGTTTACCATCCATGCTTCCGCAACATCGTGGAAAATTCCATCTACTTGAAAATTCTTGCATAATTTCTTGCCATTCCTCTTCTGAAGTAGGACCCTAAAAATAACCGTGCATTTAATTACTACGGCCTTACACAATCTTATTATATAGTAAGAGTAGGTAATATGAAAAAAACACTTGCATTTATTGACATATTATATATCAATTGGGTGGAGTTAATAAAAAGTGGAATCTACTTGGTCTATTTGTTCGAACAATACAACAATAATAGATGAAGTAGATTCTACTTTTTTTACGTCACCTAATGTTACTAAAAGTTCGTCTGTACGGTACGTCTCAGGTTTTATTTTCAGGAGCAATCAAGCACTCAAGTTCAGCAAGATGATGCAGACAAAGATGAAGAAACTATCTTTGAAGATGTTCAAGATATTCCTTCTTCATCTATTCCATCTACTTCTAGTGGTCGTATTATACGTGAGAAGCCCTCAAGTGCTTCTAAGCAAATTCCTTATGCCAAACCGATATCAAGAAAAGTAGCTGGTGAACGCCTAGGAAAAATACAAAACTCAGTACAACAACTGAAGGACATTTCAGATAAGGTTCTTGCACCTGAACGTATAAAAGATATGTGCGAGTATGAATTGTTCGGCCAGTTTATTGCCAGTCAGCTAAAAAAGCTTCCCGAGATAAATGCTTTGGCAGTAATGCAAAAAATTCAAACGTGCCTCATGAATGAGAGGATGACCATTGCTCGCGGTAATTCCATGTCACACTACCAATGGGAAGACACCTTAACTACATCCTCTTCCATGGTGTCTCCAAATCAAGAAGATTAAATTGAACTTGGCGCAAAAGATATCTTAAGTGAAGCCCTTAGTATGTTATAAACGTATGACATTTTGAGTTTATTTCGTTTTTCAATATTCCTTTTTCAGTAGATTTTTGTATTGTATAAAAATAAATAAAGTACAGTTTCAATAACCTCATTTAGTTTAAATTTTACCCCTTACATTGTATTATTACTAAATACTTACTTTTAAGTATTTAATTAGAGCCTCGAATATAGCTTCACACACTTAGAAATTGTGCATTTTGGAACACGATAAAGGTACTGCAAAGAAGAGAACGAGTCACCTGTAGCCAAATACCTCAAGGTAATTTGTAACTTTATTTTAGCAGGTAAAGCTTGTATTTAATTTCTGAATACGAGGAGCAACGAGTTTTAGCAGCTCTTCAAACTTCAACTCGGACATTCTTAGGTGGTTTCTGAAGCTGTCTACATCTTCGGTTGCAAGTTCTTCCAGAAGTTTTGATGCACCAAGGTTTGTCCTTCTACTAATCAATTTTCTTGTCCAACACGACCTAGGTTTTTTCTAGGTCGTAACCGCAACAATATTTCGTTTGCTTCATCAGCTAACTCCTCACTCAACACGGAAATCGATGTTGCTACCGCACTCTGAATATTTTCTGTATAATCAGACATTTTTACTCGTCACAGAACAATACCAGAACTGAGCTGACGCCATTACAGTGGCGAGCTAGGTTTCTACTCAAATGTGTGTAAACCCAAAGTGGCGCGACACTACCAACTGGCGCGGCTAGTGACGCCACTTCTACATGCTAATGTAAACCCACCCATTAGCCGTGTTTATACGAGGCCAGCTAGCAGTCCAGCTACTCTGACTGGAGCCAGTCAGCTGGACTGCTAGCTGGCCTCGTGTAAACGCTACCGGCGCCAGCTGACACTCCAGTCCAGTGGGAAAAAGACGATCCAGTGCACTGGCTTGAGGAGTAGATTTGACGCCAGTCCAGTTCCCCCACTACCAAAAACTGAGACTGGCGCGGCCTACTGAAAGCTTGTGAACGACTCCGGCCAGTCGGTCCAGTCCAGTACAGACCTGTCTGCATGCAACACCCCTACTGTAGTGCACTTTTCTATTTAGTTTTGTTCAACATATTTTGTACATTTTTACACCATGACGTCTAAAAAGTAGAGTGAAGGGTTAAATATGAAATTTATTGATGCCTACAAAGAACAAGAGTGTTTGTGGAATCAGTTTAATCCATTGTACAAAAATAAATTTGCTCGTGAAACGGCCCTAAAAAAACTTGCCGAAATAATGGAGTTGGATGATTTTGGTGTTATTGAAGCAAAAGCTAAAATAAAAGCTCTTCGAAGTACCTACAACCTAGAAGTGGAAAAACAGAAGAAGAGTGAAAAGTCAGGTGCCGGATTGGATGATGTTTATGTTCCATCAGTGAAGTGGTTCAAGACAATGAAAGAGATTATGACTACGGGTACACTAAAAAGACGAACGCAAAGTAACCTGGTAAGGATGTTTATTTGCTATTACATTAAGTTTATAAGTAAGTCATAATCTGTAAGTTTGGGTTTTCCCCATTTTTAAAAACAAAACTTTGATTTCTCAAAAAGTATACGATGTACCAAATCTAAAATAATTATTAAGATTTAAAGTTACAACATACACTTACAGAAATACACTTAAGGGGAGCACTTCGTAAAAAATCTCAAAAATTACAAATTTTTTTTTTTTTTTTTTTATTAAAGTTTGGAATTTCCCGATAACAATGGTGGTATTAAATTTTTTTTATGATGACTAGAAGTGTCCGAAATATTTTTTTTTTAATAGGCCTGCAGGCAGTTTCGGGCCTGTAGCAGTCACACTTTGAATGGTGCTGTTATAGTACTACTTCGTTGCAGTCATGTTCATGATTTGGTTGGCAGTGACAGTTTGTTATGTCAACAACTTACACTAACCAACAAAACATCTGTTTTATAACCATTGCTTATAACCTAGGTAGCATACATGTTTTGGTTACTGACATTTCTGTTTTAGAGAGTGAAAATTACGTAAATGATTATGGTTTTTTGTGAGTTTAGTGGAGAGTTCTGAGTATTTTTTGTTATAAGTGTAGTGAATTTTATAATGCCACGTTCAAAGCCTGCTTTCAAGAAACGCGTTTTCAAAGGAAATCAACATAACCCTCCAACTAGTCCTAGGCCTAGTTTCTCAGGATCAAGTAACAATCGAGGTACCAATACTCCAAATGTGGATAGGCCAAGACCTCAAAGTGCATCTTCTAAGAAGGTCAGTCCTTTTTTGAAACAGTACCAATTGAATGAAAATGATGAGTCTGAAAACTGTATAGTTAATATAGGATTGTTGAATGAGGCTCTTAGTAACGTTTCAGTGTGTAAAAATTGCCATGGCCAACTTGTTTACAAAGTAAAACACATTGTAGGCCTAGCATCAAAAATTATAGTCAGCTGTTCTGATTGTGAAAACACTATTACTGTGACAAACTCTGAATTAGTCAGGCCTAACACTAATCAGAATGAAGCAAAGTCTGATAGGCCTAACACATTTTATGACCTAAATCTTCGTTTGGTTTATGCTATGCGTAACATAGGCAAAGGTAGAGTGGCTGCGGAGAAAATTTGCGCTTTTATGAATCTTACACCTCCGCCTTTGAGATATCATGAACATGAGCATTACTTGGGTTCAATTGCTGAGTTAGTGTGTAAGAAGTCAATGCAAAGTGCTGTGCAAGAAGCTGTATCGGATAATGATGGTTGCAGAGACCTCGCTATAGCTGCTGATGGCTCATGGCAGAAGCGGGGTCACCTTTCACTAAATGGAGTGGTATCAGTGACATCTTTATCAACCGGTAAGGTCCTAGACATCGAGATTTTATCTAAATATTGCAGATGCACTAATAGACTAAACAACACGCATGGTGATGGCTGTATCGCAAACTTTGAAGGTTCTAGTGGAGCCATGGAAGTTGCTGGAGCAGTCGCAATTTTTCAGCGCTCGCAGGCATTGTATGAGGCTCGTTACCTTGAATACCTTGGTGATGGAGACAGCAAGGCGTACTCCAGTGTATGCGAAGCCAAGCCCTATGGTGATACTGCCATAACAAAGATAGAATGCATAGGCCATGTCCAGAAACGGATGGGATCGAGATTAAAAAATCTAAAAGCTAAGACTAAAACACTCCCTGACGGCTCACGACTTGGCGGCAAGAACAAGCTAACAGATTCTGCCATTATTCAGCTCCAAAAATACTACGGATTGGCAATTAGACGCAACACAAACTCTGTTGAAGACATGAAAAAAGCCATTTGGGCAGAGTTTTTCCATGTGATGTCTTCTAATGAAAGGCCTCAACATGGACTACGTCCAGATGATGAAGAAACCTGGTGTAAGTACCGCAAAGCCGTAAAATCCAATGAAAACTATGATCATGGCAGCCATTTTCACTTGCCTGAAAACCTAATGACATTTATTAAACCTATTTTTCAAGATCTAGCCAATCCAACTCTACTGGGCAAATGTACTAAGGGAAAAACTCAAAATCCCAATGAGTCCCTCAACAATGTCATTTGGACCTACATACCTAAAAGAACATTTGTGGAGATTAAAACTTTGAAATTTGGCATATATGAAGCTGTTACAGCTTTTAACACTTTCACTGCCGACAACGTAATTTGACGTCGCGCAAGGAGTTCTATAGACTGCCGACAACGTCATTTGACGGCGCCGACTTTTACAGTAATAAAAACTCATTTAAACGACTATGAAATTCGGCATTGATAGTCATTCGCTAATTCGATGTTTTTGTTTCTTACTCTATGTATTATAATCTATGAAATGTTGTTGGCAGTCATCTGTAACATCGGAAAAAAAGTGGTTTGTTTACCGCTTCGCGTCGGGCGTCGGCTATTTGTTGTCGTTCTGCTACCGTAGTTCGTCGTCTGCGTCGTTATTGTTTTGCTTGCTATTACGTTTGTTTATGATTGTTTTTGTGAGTAAATACAATGAATCGTAACAGTATTGAAGACAATCAAGTTCTAGAAGAGTTACTCAGATGTTCAAGTGACAGTGAAAGTGATGATTTATTCCAAGATGACACAGATAATGATCCCGATTTTACTACTGATGGACTTCTTGGAGATGCAAGTAAGTTTGTTGACATTGTATTTTTACTCAAATAACAAATATAAAGCAAATTAGTAATAAAAACATTTATTCTTGTGTTTTGTAAATAATTGGTTTATTACAGAATTTTACAGTTTATTGTTTATTTTCAGCTTCTGATGAAGATTTTGATGATGTTCCTGGAAACAAGTGGGCTAGGCCTATCAGACACTCCCAATAGACCAAGTACAATTGAAACTAGTAGTCATGAAAATATACTTCATCATGAATCTAGTAAGTAGATATGGTTTTTGTTAGGCAGTGCAGACAATCTTTTAGGCTAATATAGCCTACTGCAACAAATTTGTTTTGATAGTGTAGGCTATTTTGTTTTCCTTTGTCAATAAAGTTTATTTTGCAATCCTTTATAATAAGTCCTGGCCTATTGTAGAGTAATTTAGTTTGTTTATTGTAGGCTCTGAAGATGAAGCCATGGAAGAAAAGCCCTAGGCCTAGAGCCATCCGTGGAAGGCCATTGGGGCACAGTACAGCTAGGCCAACTGTTCGAAGAACTCAGGCTAGACCTACAAATACATATAACTGGACTGACAATGATGTGACTCCAAACATTCCTGTGTTTGTTGGGCAAGGTAAACTGCAGACAGGTACAGTTCTGGAAGAAGGATGTTCAGTAAGTGACACATTTTCTCATTTCATTGACAATGATATAATAACCCTATTGAAACATCAAACAAATCTATACGCCTCTCAAAAATAAGACAATTGAGGGCAAAACAGGGCACTTTCACCTTCTTGTAGGATGTCTGAGTGGAAGAGTGTTAGTCTACTAGAAGTAAAGAAGTTTCTAGCAATAATTATACATATGAGCTTCAGCAGCAGACCACAGATCCAAGATCACTGGAGCACTGATCCTGTTGTCTCGTGCAATTATTGCCCTAATATTATGGGAAGGAACAGATTTCTTTTGATTCTCTCTAACCTTCATTTGAGTGACAGCTCAGTCCAGCCTAAAAAAGGAGAACCCGGTTATGACCCCTTATACAAAGTTAGGCCACTGATTGATCACGTTGCTGAACGTTTCAAGGAAAACTTACCGCCCAGGGGAAAATGTAACAATTGATGAGGGGATGTGCAAGTTCAGAGGAAGACTTGTTTTCAAAACAGTACATGCCCCAAAAGCCTAGCAAGTATGGAATAAAATTATATATGGTGTCTGAGAGTACCTCTGGCTATATTTGGAATTTTCAGGTTTATTGTGGGCAAAGCAATGTTGTTACACAGATTGTAATAAACTTACTGGGTAATCTTGCTGGCGAAGGGCGTACACTCTATACAGATAGGTATTACACAAGTCCAACTTTAGCTACAGCATTAGAACAGCTAAATACAGGTATTGTAGGAACTGTAATGCCAAACAGAATTGGGCTGCCACAAGAACTGAAAAAACCCCCCCGATTAGAGAAAGGTGCTCAGTTGTGTCGTAGGGGATGGAAACATCTTAGCCATATGTTGGAGGGACAAAAAAGATGTCCATATGCTCAGCACCAGACACAGAGCTGAAATGGTAACCTACACAAACAAAACAGGCAAAGAAATGACCAAGCCAGCCTGTGTTGTAGGCTACAACAAGAACAAGTATGGTGTCGACTTGTCTGACCAGCGCATGTCATACGGAGCTTTTGATCATAAATCAATAAAATGGGTGGAGAAAGCTTTTCTTTCATGTAAATACTCATGTGCCTAGTTAATTGTAACATTATTTACAATAAAGTAAATAGAAAAAAAAATTACCATGACACAATTCATGAAAAAATTATGTGGGGAGATGGTTGTTCAAGAAGATGTTCCACCAAATACTAACGGTAGGCATCTAAGCAGACTACAAACTGGGAAGCATTTCTTAGAAAAGATTCCAGTGCCTGAAGGAAAGAAAAGAGCTCAAAAAAGGTGCAAGGTATGCTCTTTGATAACTAAAAAACAATCAGGCAAGGCTGCAAGAAGAGACACTTCATATCAGTGTAGCGAGTGCAAAATTGCCATGTGCAAAGAACCATGTTTCAAGACTTTCCACACTAAAAAAAATATTTCAGCATAAGTAAATTTTTAATTGTAAACATGTGTAGCTATAGTGTTAGTAATGACAATTCTAAAATACAGAAAAAAATAATAAAAAATATATTATGCTACAGACTAGTACATGGTGATGTTTTTTGGTCAACTTTTTATTTTTTACAAAAAACGTTATGTTTTTAAGTTTTCAACCAAGACTTTCTGTTTGAAAATATTTATGCATGAGCATCTGTGTAGAAAGAGGAAGAACTTAGCTTTAAAAAAATGTAAGTCCTATGGTTTTCTTATAATTAGTTAAAAAATTATATATATTTAAAAAATCGTTTAAAAATGGGCGGCAGTGTAAGAAAGTTGTCAAAATTAGGAGGCGGCAGTGAAAGTGTTAATGATGGCTACATTGGCAAATGCAAAGTATTTCAAGAAATAGGAGTGTCACCAGGGCAGCATTTTATTACAGCAATGAAAAAGCTTGACCGGCGGCGAATTTGGAAGGCAGAGAAAGCTCAAGAAGATATAGAGAAAAAAATTAGACAGAAGAAAAACTTACTAAAAAGAAGTCTGGAGGATGAATATGAGGAGCAGGAAGGAGATCAGCCAGCCTATGCACCTGGAATGTACTGAAAAAGGTAATAAAGCAGTATTTTTTCCGTTTTTTGTGTTTTTCCGAAAGTTGCGGTTTTCAATACAAAAGTACATGTTTCTCAAAAACTACAAATGGTAGGAATATGAAATTTTTTTTGTATGTTTGTAGCACTGTTTTACATATGTGGAACCACTAAAAACATCACATTTCACTGAGTTCAATATTTATATACATACATATACACATATTTATATAGGTTTTTGACAAGCGTTAAAACAAAAATATATAACTTTTAGGGTATATGCCAAAAAAAAATTTTTTTTTTTGTTCCACGTGTTCCCCTAGAAGCCCTCTTTAAATGAAAAAAAGAATTATGAAGATACCTCAAGTAGTTCTTGAGATAAGTGTACCTATGTTAACATTACGAAGATAGGGCGAAGTGCTCCCCTTAAGTCCTTTAAGTGCGATATTGGCTTAATGTATCATTTTACTTTGCCATTCGACCGCTCCTTCATTCACAAAGTAGTGTCTGTAAGCCATCCTCTTTTCTTTTGCTTTGCTTGATTGCTGGTGGGTACCAACTTTTGCCACGCTAGGGATTCCGTTGGTCTTTTTCCTCCATAAGCCCTCAATAAGAGCACCAATGTTAAAATCTTCAGTATCAACGGATGCTCGAGGAATGTAAGTTTGAGGACTGTGATCTCTCAAAAAGTTGTGAAGGGCACAGGCTGCTAAGACGATTTTGTCCACACTATTGGGAGGAAGTGGGATTGATCTCTCAAATAATCTAAATCTACTCACCAAAATGCCAAAAACGTTTTCAACAACGCGTCTGGCCCGTGACAACCTATAATTGTACACTTTTTCATCAAACGTTAGGTTCGGGCCACCAAATGGTTTCATCAGGTATTCTTTCAAAGGGAAAGCATCATCTCCAACTATTACACCCCCTTCTGGCAAAAGTCCATTGTTGAGTGCATTGAACAAAGTACTACTTTGGAAAATGTGCTGTCAGAAACAGTTCCATTACTTCCTACATCAACATATAAGAAACGGTAATCATGATCCACTAAAGCAATAAGGACAGTACTGAAGGATTTTTTGTAACCAAAATATGCTGTTCCAGAATGGTCTGGAGCCCTTATTTGAACATGTTTCCCGTCAATTGATCCATAACACCCAGGAAAGTTCCATCTATCTCGAAAGCCTTGCTCACTTTTTTTCCACTTTTCTTCTGTTTCAGGAACCTGAAAAACAAGGGTTCCTAATTACTTAAAGTTTAACCATAGTATAATGGTGTTTTTTTATTCAGGTTCCAGTTACCCAAACAAGAGACAATAATGAGAGTGAGGTAACAGATATTGGTGCTGAGCCAAGCAGTGTTGGTGCTACTAGTCCACAGTCTGATGAAGACACGCAAGTTGATGATCCACTGCCAGCACCAGCGACACCAAAGAATACACAAAATAGTGAGTCACAACTTAAACCGCCTTCATGCAAAAAATTCAGGCCCCGCTCCAAAATACAACAAATTGCTGCTACTGCAAACCAACTGCAGAAACTGAGCGATTCCTTGAACACAAAACCTTCAGAACAAAATGAGTGGGATGCGTTCGGCAATTTATTAGCAGCCCATCTAAAAAAAACTGACCCCTCGCAGGGCTCTTGAAGCGGAAATGAAAATCCATTCGGTACTCAACGAATGCCGTATGCAAGACTTAATTGACAAAACTATCATTTCGTCACACTCAGGCTCGTCTGTGCGCTCCGTGGAAAGCAGTGATGTATCACTTTCTCCAGGGACGTCTGTACAAGAGGCAAATCAATTTTTACTGATGGAACCCGCATCTTATCTTGCCGACTACTACACCAATGCTAACATTTGAATACAAGTTTGTTTGTATAATTTAAATTTTGTAATGAAAATTATGTGAGTGAAATTAAACAAATCTTATATTCAGTAAAAAGTCCTTACTTAATATCCTTTAATATCCATTTTTACCATAGGCGTTTTATAGGGGGACTATATATACCATAGTCACTTGGGGGCAAAAACCCCCTATATAAGGGACCCATAAGTCATGTCATGTTAATGTTTACGTTTCTATCAATGAACTTAATAATGCAAAATAAATCTTATATTTTTTATATGGTTTGTATAAAACTGATTAAAGTAACATTGATTTTTAAGTTTGCAACTATACTATAAAGCAAAATGTTGTGTACCTGAAAAACTCCTGCAGACAGGTGTACAAAGCTTCACAAACTTCTGGCACAAATTTTGAAATTGCGGGTTTCGAAACTCGAAACATAGCCTGTAGAACTCTATAACTTGCTCCCGTAGCTAAATATGCCAATGTTACTTCCAACTTTAACTTGGGAGTTAGAGCTTCTCTCATAACAGTGTCTTGTTTGGCAATCAAGGGCGATACTCGATGCAGAAGTTCATCGAAAATAACAGGACTAATTCTCAATAGAGCTCTATATTCAATGGGATTTTCTAATCGCAATTCTGATAACAGCTGAGATGAGGCCCCAGATGAATCTCTCCGCAAAATCAATTCTCTTGTCCACTCTCGTTTCTTGTTAAGTTCTTTTTGCAGCACCTTAGAGGATTCACTCACAAAATCTCGACACAAATCTCGAAAAATGTTATTCAACTCAACGCGGGTGAGGCTTGTAGATGCACTCTCCTCCATGGTTCTAGCTCAACTGGCGGCGGTCAACTGGATACGTCTAAACGGTTACTGGAGCCTGTCAGCTGGCCTCCAGTTCTCACAATAAACTGGCGCCAGTCAACTGGACTACCAGCTGGCCTCGTGTAAACGCGGCTATACAGCCATAAAATTTGTACATTACCTTAGGTGTGTTCTTCTTTAGATGTGGTAGCATAATTATTGCTCTAGAACTTTCCACTGTCAAGAAAATTAATAATTTGTACCGAAAAATGTGTAAATTTGTAATAAGTAAAAAAATTTTACATGTATATATTTTTTAAATTTTATAATATTGCTACCAGTCCTTTATTTAAATGTCGAAAATATGTGTACAAAGTTTCAGACAGATACCTATTATAGTCTTTTAGATAAGTGTACCCCAAGTTGACCAAATTAACATTGGCGGTATAGGACCTTCCCGCTCCCCTTAAATTTAATAATTTATAGTATAATGCTACAATGTAATTGGATATCTTGTTTGTAATGTAGCATGCAAATAAATAAATCCTATTGGCTTAAATGAGTCAGAAATGCCCCCTAATGAAAAAAAGCACTTCTAGTGAATCATAGCATGAAATGGAATGGATTGAGGTTCCGGAAGCTAATGATCATTTGCATAGGCCGGACCCAATGGTTAGTATTCATAAACTTCTTGGCCCAAAACATTTGCCCTGAAAAACTCATCCCCATGCTCTTTTTTCAAACTGTTTTCACGGCTTCTCTAATTGACATAATAGTTCAGTAGACTAATAAGTATGCTAAAGGATTTATTGAAGTTAACCGTGACAAGCTAAAAAGACACAGACGAGCACAAGTCTGGAGATCAGTCACTCTGTCAGAAATATATGCATTTATTATAGTTTTGATAAATATGGGAATTAAAAACATGCCTAGTATTGAGTCCTACTGGTGAACCTCTCAGAGTCAAATAATTCCCTGATTCTCCCTTATGTTCACCAGAAACCGCTTTCAGGCAATTTTTCCACCTTGTTGAAACGAGAAAGCTGCCAAAACCAAATGAAAACGGATATGATCCATGTACTAGGTTCAAACCTTTAATCAATCACATGAATAATGTTTCAAAACTTCACTTCACACCTGGTCAAAACATATCAGTGGATGAGAGTATGATTGCCACATAATCCCATTCACAACTTTTACAAAGAAACACCCAAGAAACACGATCGTTGGGGTGTGAAGTTGTGGATGCTGTGCGAAGCAGCATCACACTACTGTGTTACATTATTTGTTTACCAGAGAGCTGAAGGTGTAGAATACAAGAGTTTGATAAGCAGGAGAGGTTTGGGGTTTTCAGTTGTAGACACTCTCATGAAAAAAGCTAATCTTTATGAAAAAGGTTACCACATCAACTTTTTTCAGCTACTAAACCGGCAAATTATTTATATATGAAAGTTACATAGGATAACAGGTACACTACGTAACTAGTATTGTTATTATTGTATTTGTATTATTGTTTATCGCGTTGCTTGTGTTGCCGGTAAATGTTTAGGTTATTCGTTTGTCATGGAAAATGTTGGTTCTAGTGATATTTTTGAATTATAAGAGGAGGAAACTCTTAGTTCTGACGATGAAAGTGATGTGCCTGCTAATGAAATTCCGGATTATGTTTCGTATCGAGATCTTTCGTCATGCAGTGATGACGAATACCAAGTTAGTGATGAAGATTCAAGTGCATCTGACTCTGAAACCCCCCTTGTACATAGACTTCCACAACCCCCACAACCCCGTACTTGGATTCAAGCACTTCCACCCGAGCCAAACAGAAATATTGAGGCTGAGTTCAGCGTAAGAAACCCTGGAATCAAAGACTGTCCTTCCAGAAACTCTAGGCGTATAGAATATTTTTATCTTTTCTCTACCAACTACGTATGGAATCTGATAACAAACTAAACTAACGGTAATTGTCACCGGAGCGGCAAAATACGAGTTTCGCGTAAACTTATTGGAATCATCCCACAGAACAAAACAATATAAGCTTTGCCGGGGTAGAAATGAGAAATAATGAAGTTCTAGAACATCAAAAATGGAACAACCGTTCAAGCGCGAAGCAATATTTCCATGTTCTACATCCACATCGGGCATCACGTGACCTTTTGTGACCACGATTTAACCTCGTGATAACGTCATCGGATGCGGCACCATCTTTGTAAACGTAAATGAAAAATAATACTGAAATATGCAGAATTTTGATCCAAATGAACAAGGTTTTTCTTAAATTTCAAGCTACAAAATAATTATTTGTTATCGTGTTAATATGAGTGCTTCCGGCTATCAGTGCGGGCTTCGGCAGCACCTTTACTAGTAGTTTTGAGGTTAGTGTTGTTTCTTCCCTTGTTTGTTATGGTGCGATATCCTCAGTTTATTTTGTTTAGTTAAAGTAAATACTTAGTTAAACAGAAACTTCACAGTGCACCTTTAGGCTCTAATGTGTTTGTGGGTTGTAAACATACCACTCACTTCATAATCGTGAGTTGTTGTTTTCCTCTAAAAATAAGACAATTCAAGATAAAAAAATTGCTAGATGGGTACACATATTAGATGTTAAACAGAGACGAAAACAACGTCATGTACAAGAAGGTAGCAAGGCGAAGCCTCATACATTTCAAGTAAAATATACAGTACCAACTAAGGTTGGGCAGACAATGTATGTATGTAAAAAGTTTTTATGCATTTAACTTGTTTGTAAAACAATCGGTTAAACAATATCTGCAAGATTGTAAAATCTGGAAAAGATATAAAAGAGAGGAGAGGAGGCGATCGTATCAGTAATAAGTCAGCAGCCAAGAAAGAAAGTGTGCTGGAATTCATAGGGAACTTGAAGGGCAGTGAATCACATTATAACAGGAAAAAATCTGCCCGAATCTACTTGCACAGTGATTTAACACAGAATAAACTTCGTTAAGATTTATAAAAGCACAGTTTCTTCTGAACTACAAGTTCAAGATCAATGTTTTAACGCATTTTCTCAGAGTTTAATGTGGGTTTTAAATCTCCCGCATCTGACACCTGTAGCTATTGCACCCGACTCACATTTCAAATAAGAAATGAGAACAATGCAGTGAAACGATCTAAGTTAATGTTACAAAAGAGAGTTCACAAAATGAGAGCAAATGCTTTTTACGACCTACTTCGTACAGAAGATGATGATAAGACAACGACTATATGTTTTGACCTTCAACAGGTTCATCCACTCCCCAAAACCCCAATTCAGCAAGCCTATTATGCTCGACAAATAGGTTTTTATAATCTGTGTTGTGTTGACCCAGCGACTAACAAGTCTTTTTTTTACTGTTGGACAGAGAATCAAGCAGGCAGAGGGTCTCTCGAGATCTCTTCAGCTCTAGTAGACTTTTTACAGAAGAATATTAATGAAGATGGAAAAGAAAACATTAGACTTTTCTGTGATGGGTGTGGGGGACAAAATAAGAACAACATTGTTGTTCATGCTCTAATGAACATTTGGAAAAAAGATCACACACTACCCACATCCAAAACATTACTTTGTATTTTCCAGTCCGTGGGCACACCTTCTTGCCCGCAGACAGAGTTTTTGGAAGGGTGCAGAGAGAATTAAAGAAGCATGAGACAATCCAGTCGAAAGAGTACTTGAATGTCTACAGAATGTTTGGTACGGTAAGAGTGTTAGGCCAAGATTGGTTTATAAAGGATACAAAAACCTAACTAACCTTCAAAAAGCGTTCCTTCAAACGCATTGAGATTTGTAATAAAAGTACCAATGCACCCAATCAAACAGAATTCTTGTGAAAGGACAGACATTTCTAAGATCTAATGAGGAAGTCACAGCTGTTACTCTTCTGAAAAGGGGTTTCTCATCAAAGAAAGCCAGGGAATTCATTTTACAAGTTGTCCCGTTGCAGCATAGTATTTCACAACCAAAAAAGAAGGATGTTGATTCTCTTCTGAAGGAACTGTTTGGCGAGTCATGGAGAGAATGCGAGGCATTTCCTCAGCGACAGTGGTATGTGAACATCATAGATTCACAAGATGTGACAGAACGAACGACAAGCTGTGAAGAACTATGTGATTGCTTGGAAGACGATGAAGGTGTTCATACCTGAGTTACTAATTATTGCTTTAAAGACGATGAAAGTGTTCATATTTGACTTACTAATAATTAAATACATGGACGGATTTATGTTAGACTTACTAATTATTTTTAAAACAAAGTGGACGATGATACTGATTACAGATAATTTCATCATTGATAAAGTAAGTACCTACATGCCAATAAATATTTTTTTTCTTTAAACTAAACCGGTTTTATTTCTTTATTGGATAAAAAATTCAAACAAATGAATCGGGTCATGCTAAAAGGGGATCAGTCAAAAAATGTGAAAATTGAGATAACAATGAATTTGTATTCCTAGGACCAAATTACATCTTTTCACGCTAAAAGGTGATCAGTCTGATGCATGGTTACTACAGAAACCAGTGCATAGACGTAATCAATTCATGCTAAAAGGAGCTCAGTCACTGACTGATCCCCTTGTAGCACAATTTGGGTGTGGAGTCAACAAGCCAGCCAGCTGTCACACGGATCACTACTCGCTAGTTCGCTACCTAAACCTAACCTACAAAACGAATGTTGATTTTGATCATTTCGCATACAATCACAGCTTTTAAAGGAAATATTTTTAATTGATTTGCTTAAGCACGGTGAAAAATGATTGAAGATGAAAGTGAAGAAAATATCGAATGTAATCAAGGAAGAAAAAGGAAGGCAAACAAAGATTTGTGGAAGAGAAATAAAACAAAAGCTGCTAGACTACAAGGTGAAGAATCTCCCGCATCTGACACCTGTAGCTATTGCACCCGACTCACATTTCAAATAAGAAATGAGAACAATGCAGTGAAACGATCTAAGTTAATGTTACAAAAGAGAGTTCACAAAATGAGAGCAAATGCTTTTTACGACCTACTTCGTACAGAAGATGATGATAAGACAACGACTATATGTTTTGACCTTCAACAGGTTCATCCACTCCCCAAAACCCCAATTCAGCAAGCCTATTATGCTCGACAAATAGGTTTTTATAATCTGTGTTGTGTTGACCCAGCGACTAACAAGTCTTTTTTTTACTGTTGGACAGAGAATCAAGCAGGCAGAGGGTCTCTCGAGATCTCTTCAGCTCTAGTAGACTTTTTACAGAAGAATATTAATGAAGATGGAAAAGAAAACATTAGACTTTTCTGTGATGGGTGTGGGGGACAAAATAAGAACAACATTGTTGTTCATGCTCTAATGAACATTTGGAAAAAAGATCACACACTACCCACATCCAAAACATTACTTTGTATTTTCCAGTCCGTGGGCACACCTTCTTGCCCGCAGACAGAGTTTTTGGAAGGGTGCAGAGAGAATTAAAGAAGCATGAGACAATCCAGTCGAAAGAGTACTTGAATGTCTACAGAATGTTTGGTACGGTAAGAGTGTTAGGCCAAGATTGGTTTATAAAGGATACAAAAACCTAACTAACCTTCAAAAAGCGTTCCTTCAAACGCATTGAGATTTGTAATAAAAGTACCAATGCACCCAATCAAACAGAATTCTTGTGAAAGGACAGACATTTCTAAGATCTAATGAGGAAGTCACAGCTGTTACTCTTCTGAAAAGGGGTTTCTCATCAAAGAAAGCCAGGGAATTCATTTTACAAGTTGTCCCGTTGCAGCATAGTATTTCACAACCAAAAAAGAAGGATGTTGATTCTCTTCTGAAGGAACTGTTTGGCGAGTCATGGAGAGAATGCGAGGCATTTCCTCAGCGACAGTGGTATGTGAACATCATAGATTCACAAGATGTGACAGAACGAACGACAAGCTGTGAAGAACTATGTGATTGCTTGGAAGACGATGAAGGTGTTCATACCTGAGTTACTAATTATTGCTTTAAAGACGATGAAAGTGTTCATATTTGACTTACTAATAATTAAATACATGGACGGATTTATGTTAGACTTACTAATTATTTTTAAAACAAAGTGGACGATGATACTGATTACAGATAATTTCATCATTGATAAAGTAAGTACCTACATGCCAATAAATATTTTTTTTCTTTAAACTAAACCGGTTTTATTTCTTTATTGGATAAAAAATTCAAACAAATGAATCGGGTCATGCTAAAAGGGGATCAGTCAAAAAATGTGAAAATTGAGATAACAATGAATTTGTATTCCTAGGACCAAATTACATCTTTTCACGCTAAAAGGTGATCAGTCTGATGCATGGTTACTACAGAAACCAGTGCATAGACGTAATCAATTCATGCTAAAAGGAGCTCAGTCACTGACTGATCCCCTTGTAGCACAATTTGGGTGTGGAGTCAACAAGCCAGCCAGCTGTCACACGGATCACTACTCGCTAGTTCGCTACCTAAACCTAACCTACAAAACGAATGTTGATTTTGATCATTTCGCATACAATCACAGCTTTTAAAGGAAATATTTTTAATTGATTTGCTTAAGCACGGTGAAAAATGATTGAAGATGAAAGTGAAGAAAATATCGAATGTAATCAAGGAAGAAAAAGGAAGGCAAACAAAGATTTGTGGAAGAGAAATAAAACAAAAGCTGCTAGACTACAAGGTGAAGAATTTTTCGATAGTAAAGGAAACTTAGTACCAAAGAAAACTACCGGATTACCATGCAGGCAAGTCAATTTTATTTTAAAACCTGTAGTTTTATATGAAACATTTACAAAATTGTGTTGAAGTTCACTTAGGCTACCTATGTTGTTTACAATCTAGTTTACATGGACTAGGTTATCTTTGTTCATTCCTAGCCCTATTCCTACATAGTCTAAAGTAACTTAACGTATGTTCTAATACTCTTTACTAATAAAACTAATGGGGTTGCTGTACAGATAAAGTAGGCCTACTTCACCAGTTTTCCTATATTTTTTACAGGTTTTAGGCTATAACCTTTTTGTATTGTTTCAGCTGCAAGAGGAAGAACTGCATGGAGGCTGTCACTGAAGAAGATCAAGTAGATGTTTTGAACCATTTTTTAAACCTGAACACTAAAGACCAGCAAGACTTGTTTCTACAGTCCCTTATAGATGTGAACGATATAAAGCATAGGCGACCAAGAACAGAAGATGCTCGAACTAACTGTGCAGCATTTACATATCATGTAATGGTTGGTACAGACCGAGTGCAGGTATGTTTCAAGGCTTTTTTATCATTACATAGTGTGACAAAGAAAAGGGTTGAAAGGATTAGAGCATTAAAAATGTTCGGTAAAAGTCCAGTGGACAAAAGGGGATTACATGTAAAAAAATCTATGTCAGAAGAAACCAAACTTAAAATACGGGAACATATAGAGAGTTTTCCAACTAAAGAAAGCCACTACCTGGGAAGGCCAATAAAGTACTTGGACGCAACTCTTAATATTAAGACGATGTACAGCCTTTTTAAGGAAAAATATCCACTGGAAACTGTCGGACTTACTTTCTTCTTTAATTTCTTTAATGAACACTACAATCTAAAATTTGGGAGACCTCAAGTAGATATTTGTTGTGTTTGCGAAGAGTTGAGAATAAAACTAAAAAGCCCACATCTGAATGATGCAGCCAAAAGGTGTGCGCAAGCAGAACTTCATGTTCACAAGCGCAAAACAAAAAAATTCTTTTGTAAAATAAAAACCGATACTGAGGACAAACAAAATGACAACATTTTGTGTTTGTCTTTTGATTTCATGCAAAATGTGCAAATTCCAAAGATACCGGTCCAAGAAACTTTTTATTTACGGCAGCTTTCAGTAAATCTGTTTTGTATCCATAACTTAAAAACTAATAAAGCAGATATATATCTCTACCACCAGGGGACTGCGAATAAAGGACCGAATGAAGTATGTTCATTTTTATTACATTATTTAAATCACCTTGACAAGCAGTATAATGAGCTTCACCTTTATTCTGACAACTGCTGGGGCCAGAATAAAAATCACCCACTATCAAGATTTCTTTCCGCCATAACGGAACTCAAACTGTTCGACAAGGTAGAGCAGTATTACCCAATTAGAGGCCATTCCTTTCTGCCCTGTGACAGGGACTTCAGCATCATAAAACGTGAGTTGAGAAAAAATGATAGACTATACACTGTGGATCAGATATCAGACTTTATTCTAAAATCGAGCAAGAATGAAAAGTTTGTTGTCCACAAAGTAACAACCCAACAAATTTTGGACTTTAAAAGTTGGTGGCCTGTTTTTTATAAAAAAAAGTTGTATCTGAAGAAACTAAAGGTAGAAACACCCCCAAACAACAGAAAATACTCTTCTCAATCAGTTCTTTTATGCACTACACTTACAGAAGTGAGTTTCCTGGGAAAGTTGTTGCACGCCCGTTCATTGACTCGGAATTAAGCCATACTTTCAACCTTACAGGGCAAGGAAGGCCTGTTTTACAGCTCCCTGATAAAACTGCCTATTTGGAAGGAAAAGTACCATTGAAGAAAGCTAAACTTAATGACATAATAAAGCTTCGACCATACATCCCCATAGAATTTGAAGAGTGGTACAGTGAAATTTATATGTGGCCCACTACAGAAGAAGAACATGAGGACTTTGATGACTAAAAATAACTCATTGAGTTAACCTATGTACTATTTTACAGTATGACACACATTTAACAATGATATTTCAATAAATTTGAGTGTAAAAACAAACATTTTGATCATTTATTCCCATTTCATGCTAAAAGGGGATAAGTCAAGCACTTTATATAATTTTTTTTAGTATGTAAAAATTGTTTTTCTGTCTTTTACATAGTTTCATTTAATTATGTATGGTCTAATGTTGTATATTTAAAAAAATAATTGCTCTTGAACTATTTTTGTACTCAGAAAACAGTTTTTTTTTAGTTTTCCGAAAACTGTTCCTTGAAGACTGATCCCCTTTTAGCATGACCCGATTCAAATATAAGTTAATTTTTTCCAACCAAAGAGATAGGCTATGTCACTAACCTACTCAATGACTCAGTCAAAACCAAACATGTCAATATAATACTCAACCAAAATCAAACATATCACTAAGATTCAATCAAAAGCAAACATGTCAATAATTAAAATTGTAATAACTCATTTAAATGGTTACTTAGATTTGAACAGCTTATGTAGCTCATATTCTTAGTCACATATGGTACTATAATACAGTTTACATGGTTTAATCAGGCACCCAAGTATTTAACAAAGTTTACAAACTTTAGATTTGATTTTCTTCAAAAACTTCTCACAATCGGTCAAATCTAATTAAGAATCTGATCAAAATAAAAATGAAACTAAAAATGTACACTTCTCCAAAATGGTTTAAATTAACAAAATAAAATAAAAAGTTCTCTTCTCAAAATATTCAAAATCAAAATAACACAAAACTTGATATTAACTTTACGATCAAAAACTAATTCACAATACTTCAAAAAATTGAATTAATTCTCAGACTCTGTAATATGAGAAACTTTAGAAATTTAATCACAACAGTATAAAAATAAAAGATATTAACTAAACGCTGGTACGGGACTTACTACTTTGAAGACTATGGAGGCTGATAGGAAACTAATACGCACTAAAGAAATTTAATAACTTGATTTAAATTACACCCGATAAAAAGAATTACTCTATATCCCAAACTACAGGATTAGAGGAAGAACTACTGCTTCTCAACTGGACGTCTGCACCCTGTCGTCGACACTCCAACACTGGTCCCCCTCTCTCAAGCCAACCGGCTCGGGAACGTATCACCGTAGACATCTCGATCAGCTGATTTACTTGTCTTGAACCAACAAACAATGTCCACGCACCGCGTCTAGTTAACAAAAGAGCCTACTTCCTACCGCGATTCAGCATAAATAATTACAACTACGGTACAAACACTTAGGTCATCATCGCCCGCTTGCATAAATGATACCTACTCATAGTTGGTGGTGTCAATTTACAATACACATATTAAACGAAAAACATACAAGAAGGTAAATAAAATATTTCATATAAGGAATAAATAAGTAACAACTAAATCAACAACTTGGGAGAGACTGTAAAGAATGAATAAATGATTTATTTCCATCAGCATCATACAACAGAAATTGCAAATACAAAACCTGGAAATTGACTGGCCACGTAACCAGTAGTGTGGCCAGTTTTTATAAGGCAAAGATAAAAATACAATATTTTTTTTTTTTTCAGTCTAGCACATAAAGTTTAAATATTCAAGAAAGACACTCTCTGCAATGTTTATGCTTTCAAACTCTAAACTAGACTACTTAAATATTGTAATAACTGTTCATTAATTAGAACTGTGAAAAGGTTTTTCAAATATGCGTTAACATTAATTTATGACATATATTGTATGCTATGGAAAAAATTAAACTATATTAACTAATTACAAGATTCAAAAATTCTACATCTTGTTTAGTTATTAGCCAACTTTTCAACAGTGAACAAAATTCCCTAAGTCTAATGCTCTGTCTTATATAATAAGGGACTTGATTAAAATATTTAGGTGCAAGGTAACTATAGGAATGCCTAAAAATGGATTTGTTTACTTTAATTAGCCTAACATTACCTGCAGAACAGCTCCTAGTATTATAGTGATATATTAAATTATTTTCTATATTGCCACTTCTCCTGTAGAACAGACTTAAAACTTTAAACACGAAAATATGACGGAAAGGTAGTATATTTAAGGTAGTATTGTTTAAAGTGGTATAACCCATTAAACAATAAAACATAAATAACAATAACGATAACAGGAGGAACTTAATAGCATAAGTTAAGGACTATAGATACATTACAACGTTTGCCTGCCACCATGATGGCTGTAAGAGGCCAATCCGGTAGCAGTAAATAAAATCTATACGAAGATATAACAAAAGACTACGTACCAAATAACAATAATAATAAATAGAATACAAAATTCAATTCAGATCAGATTCGTGACGTTAGCGACGTATCGTTCAGGAATCCGAAGAGCTTGGCAAAGACGTCACAATTATCTCCCAGCAATTCTGGGAGAATTGCTGGGAGGAAATATTTATGTCCCTGTTGAGAATAGTGGTTGCATTCCAAAAGAATATGCCTCACTGTTACAACCTCGTTATAAAAAGGGCACAAAAGGGGATCATCGCGATTCATAAGAAAGCCATGCGTCAGGAGCGTGTGTCCTAGCCGAAGACGGCACAGCACTACTTCCTCACGACGAATGGTGCGAAGCGAACTAGACCAAGGCGAGATACTATTTTTGATTGTCCTTAATTTATTATTTTCTATGGCTTGCCAAGATTCATTCCACTGAAGTGTTATTTTGGTTTTAACCTGAGGTTTAATGTCTGCGCTGGTAACGCCGATTTAATGGGTCAAAACTTGTTGCTTCTTTAGCAGCTTTATCAGCGAGCTCATTTCCATGTATTCCGACATGTCCGAGAACCCAGATCAGAAAGACATGTATGTCTCGCGTGCCAAGATCGTACATAGCACTTAGGACTTTACGAATGAGAATATTCCGGGAATATATGAACTAAGAGAGTCGGAACATAGAACTAATCTTCTACTTCTTGGGCATACAATGCTGACTGCTTTAAGAATGGCTGTCAGCTCCGCAGAATAAATTGAAGAATAAACAGGCAGTCCAAACTTATATTCACGAGTCTTAGTTACGAAAGCACAACCAGTTCCCTGATCTGTTTTTGATCCATCAGTATATACTAAGTCGCAAAGCTTTAATGCGTCGAATATTTTCATAATACCTTGTTTATAAACTATGTCGGGTGTCTTGCTTTTGGGATTAAAACTCAGAGACACATCGGAAGAGAAGTTAGTAACCTTCCAAGGTGGGATATTACATTCATGTGTTATAGCACAAGGAAAATCGGTTAAGCCGAGATCAGCTAGACAGGAGAGAGCTCTCATTCCAAATGGCCTAGGAGAGTTTGGACGCAAGTTGTAGTATTGATGTTTACAGCTATTAAATACAGGGTCGTACGCGGGATTGTTTGGTCTTGACTTGAGAGCATGAAAGTAGTTTATAATTATTTGGCTACTTCTATATTATAGAGGTGGTTCTCCAGCGTATGCAAGCAGACTGGGTATAGGGCTAGAGCGAAAAGCTCCAGTGGCAAGCCTTAATGCATATTTTTGAATCGAATCTAACATTTTCAGAGCGGATGGTCGAGCTGAAGAGTAGACCTGGGTATACATGGGGAAAGGTACTGTAGAAATGACGAAAGACAGTTCTGTTGCGACTGTGGTACTGGAACTCATGACAAACTTTTTAAATGAAGGCCACAAGTTACATACGGACAACTACAACACATCAGTAGAATTGGCTAATGCTTGTTGTCAAATAAAACACATTTTGCTGGTACCGTGAGAAAAAGTCGTAATGGCCTACCAAAAATCCTTTTAAAACAAAAACTTATTAAAGGTGAAATGGTTTGCTCCAAAAATAAAGATGATGTAGTTGTTACCAAGTGGAAAGACAAAAGGGAGGTACACATGCTTTCCACATTCCATAGGCCGGAGTACGTCGTCCTGGACCTAAAAAAGTTGGAGGGTCAAATGTAATGAAACCATTAGTCATCGTTGACTACAATAAGGCGAAGGTTGGGATAGACGTATCCGATCAAATGTCATAATATAACACTGCAGTACGGAAGACAATGCGTTGGTTCCACAAACTAGCTGAAGAACTTCTTCTTGGAACTGCAGTGGTCAATAGTTGGCTGGCCTACAATAATTTTCTTAACCACACTACATCTCATGACAGCATGAAAGTAGTTTATAATTATTTGGCTACTTCTATATTATAGAGGTAGTTCTCCAGCGTATGCAAGCAGACTTGGTTTAGGGCTGGAGCGAAAAGCTCCAGTGGCAAGTCTTATTGCATTGTTTTGAATTGAATCTAACATTCTCAGAGCGGATGGTCGAGCTGAAGAGTAGACCTGGGCACCATAGTACAGACACGAACGAATGTACGCTCTGTAGAAACGTAACAAGCATCTTCGGTCTGCATCCCATTTTGTACCGCTAATGGCTCTCATAAGGTTTAAACGTTTTAGGCACTTGCTCTTGAGTGCTTTAAGATGCGAGATCCAAGTTAGTCGCTTGTCAAAAGTTATCCCAAGAAACCTTGCTTCGTCGGTAAAGGTAATTTATTCCTATTGAGTTTGAGATCTGGGACATATCTTAATCTATAGTGACATATGCACTGGGCTTTAGTCACAGAAAATGAAAAACCAGTGCACCTGCTCCACTCCTCGAGACGGTTGATGGCAAGCTGAAGGCACCGCTCAGCCGCAGGGAGACGTCCTGCCGTTACGTAAACGGCAAAGTCGTCCACGAACAGCGAACACCGGACAGGTTGCTGGATGCAAGAGGTTATGTTGTTATAGCTACAAAAAACAAAGTGCAGGTACACTACCTTGAGGAATACCATTCTCCAGTGCTGTTGGACGGGAGAGTATATTTTCCAACCTGACTTGAATTGAGTGGTTATCCATAAAATTCTGGATAAAAGCTAGCATGTTACCGCCTATTCCCCACGAGGAAAGAGAATTTACTATTCCCCTATGCCATGCAGTGTCGTAAGCTTTTTTAAGATTGAAGAAAACAGCGATCACCATCCTACGTTCAACAAAAGCATCCAAAATAGATTATTCGAGAGAGACTAATTGGTCTATTGCAGAATGCCCCTGTCGGAAACCGCACTGCTGATGCGCAAGACAGCGGTTGTACTCAAGAAACCACATCAGTCTACGATTCACCATTCTCTCCATCACTTTACAGAGACAACTAGTTAGGAAAATAGGACGATAACTTGCCGCCGATAGTTTATCCTGGTCAGGTTTGTACAAAGCAATGACGTGAGCTTTGCTCCAGGAAGCAGGGAAACGCCGGTGTGAAAATATTTTATTGTAAAGCAACAACAGTAGATTGCTTGTTTTCTTAGGAAGATTTTTCAGCATGGCGTAATGGATATCGTTGTGTCCTGCAGCTGAGTTCGAAGAGGATGCGAGTGCAGTCTGGAGTTCAGCCATCAAAAAGGGGAGGTTAAGAAGACTGATATGATTTCTATCCAGATCCACCGGTCTAGCCTCTTCCAGTCTTTATAGTCTTCAAATGGTCTGTATAGGAGCTGGTCATCGATACCTCTGCGAAGGCGGAAGAAAGGATGTTAGCCATCTCGAGTTGGTCTGTAGCCTAGTTACAAGACCTAGGTGCTTAAGACCAAGGTTATGGCTGGTCGCAGGTCGGCCACATATAGAAGTTTCCTCCATATCTCGCTCGATGGCGTTGTCCTAGATATGGAACTAATATAATTTAACCATGAATTTCTTCTTGTTATCTTAAAAACTTGGCGAGCCTTTGCTCTCTTTTTTCTAAAATCATTCAGGTTTTCGGTAGTAGGATATTTATTAAATTTCTTCAAAGCTCTCCTGCGATCTTTAAGGACGGCCGAGCAATCCGTATTCCACCAAGGATAAAAGGGTGTTTCGGCTCTGACAAAGATTTAGGTATGCATGATTTAGCTGCATTTATGATATAACCTGTTATACTTTTAGTTGCTTTGTCAATGTCAGTTAAAAATAACAGAGTCACATGTAGATAAAAAGGATTTGAATCCTTCCCAGTCAGCCTTGGTTAGAATCCATCTTGGTCGTCTTGATGGCGATGTTGGGGCACGTGTTTCACTTAGTTTCACGGGAGCGTGGTCGCTTCCGTAGAAGTAAGGAGGACCTCCCAAACAAACCTATGTGCCACAACAGGGGTGGGAATTGATAGGTCGATGGCGGACCAAGACCCTGAGCGTGGGCACAAGTAAGTTGGGGAGCCATTGTTCAAGACAGTCAGGTTAAACCTGTCTAGGATTCTGATCAGGGAGTTTCCTCTAGAGTTAGACCAGGTAGATCCCCAAGATGGATGGTGGGCATTAAAATCAACCCCAACCATAAAAGGAGTAGGCAAAGAATTGAGAAGGTCTTCGAACTCTTCTGTGTCAAACTCGGTAGATGCTGGAGGAAAATAAACACAGCACATAGTAAGATGAAGAAGGGTGGAGATAGTTACAATTATAGCCTGAAGATCGGTTTCAAGAGCACATTCTGCAGCGGGTACGGATGATTCAACGAGAATCGCGACCCCTCCACAGGCGTGACCACGTGGGATAGCATCACGACGAAAAATTTCATATCTAGGAAAGGAGAACCCACTCGTGGGGTTAAGCTAAGTCTCCTAAATACAAATAACAAGGGGCCTATGCTCTGTTGTAAGAAGTAAGAAGATCTTCAATGTGTCTCCGTAAACCATTTATATTTCATTGTATTGTAGACATATTTTTTAAAATTTAATTTCAGTAAAATGTTATATTGATTTTACTCATTGAGATTCTTTTTTATTTTCCCTTTGTTTTGGCGGGTCTTAAATTCGGGTTGCAGGCAAGAGTCCTCCATTTCTTCATCGATAATGGAGATCTTGGAGGACTGGGAAGAGGATGGTGAGTGGGCCTTAGTTCTAAGGTCTGTTTTATTTTTAATGTTTTCCAGTAGTTTTTGGGCAAGAGCATTCCTTTCATTAACTGTTGGGCTTGATTTGCTGTCTGTAGCGTTTTTCTGTTTGAAAAAGGAAGCAGCTGTTGGTTTTTTGTTTGTGTCTATTTTTTTAGGTTTTGTAAAGCCAGTGGCGATCACAATGTAGGTGGAAGCCGATTTACTGGGAGCGACTGGGATGGAATGGAGGGTGTACTTGCCAAGCGAGCGGATGACGAACCCAGATGCTTGTCCAGTGCAGCAACTTGTTCTGTTAAAGCCTTCACCATGCCTTCAAGAACTGAGCAAGAAGAACATTGAGATGATTGTACTGGGATAGACTGGCTTGGAATAAGAAATGTTATTTTTAGGAGTTTAAGATTGTTTCCTTCTAAACTCCTTCCGTGCCTCTGCGAATGAAATTTTCTCCAGTGTAACTATTTTGAAGATTTCTTTTTCTTCTATGTATACTTTGCAGTTTCTTGAGCTGGAGGAATGCTTTCCTGTACAATTCACACAATGTTCCTCATCACTAGAGCAGTCTTTGTGATCTGCTTTACCGCAATTGCTACACACTTCCAGGTTTTTACACATTTTGTTTGAATGTCCAAATTTCTGGCACCTAAAACATCTCTGAGGATCTCTGTAGTAGGGCCGGACAGGAAGCGAAAGGTAGCCTGCTTTTATTTTGGATTGCGGATGAGGGACAGAGAAAGTCAGGATGAGTCCGAGAGTCGGTGTTTGGACTTCCCTTTCGGTCTTCATTATTTTTACGACATTAGTCGCATAATTCTGACTTAAGTTCATCTACTGTTACGTCAAGTAAATCTCGGCTAAACACAATACCTTTGGATGAGTTTAAGGATTTACAGGCTTCAACGGCCATTGGAATCTGGTTTAAAAGGGTATTCATCTTTAATATGTTTAGGGCTTGTTTTGTCATTTCCAGCTTCAACAAGATTCCCATTCTGAATCTTCTTCACGAACATCGGTTGTCCACCAGCTAAAACCAGACACTTATTTATCAGGAAAGAACTCTTTTATTTAAGTTTTGCCCTCTTCCTTGTGCTTTATAATTAAATATCTTGGGAATTGGTTTGCTTTCAATTTCATTTTCTTTATTACAAATAACTTTTTTCCCACTGTTTTCATCATCTTCAGAATTCGAAGAATGACTTCGTTTTCTTAGATCACTGGGATCTCTATTTACGACTCTTGTTTGCCTTGTCGAGGGGTTTGTTGATTCCATAAGTAGGTTTACCAACGCATCGTGTTGAGCAGAGCGGGCCGATTAACCGGGAGCGGGCATACCCTCGGGTGTCCCACAAACCGTAGCTTGGGAGAAACCCCTACCTCAGTTCCCCGAGGCTCGGTTTTCATCGTTTACCAAGTCGAGAATACGCGCACAACTTGGGCTGGCACGTGTCAACAGGGGCTCCGACACCCCAGCCTACTAAACACTTCCTGACCAAGGACCGAAGTGGCTGGCTTCTGAACCAGTACATGACTTACGCCTCGGCAGAGACAAACCCACATCAGCTCTCACCAACACCAGATAGGATATCTAATGCCGGCTTAAGCACTTCCAGCGAGCCATGTACTGGAACGGTCGAAAGGATCGGGTACTAAAAAGACCCTGGAGGGGGATTGGGTAGGGATTAGAGAAATGGTGGGGGTGAGCAGTTTAATGTCATACCCAGGACGACCATTCACTTGAAAATACATTAATTTCAACTAAAACAATTTTTCCCGCTAGGTAAGACTGACACCTACTCATTATCGGTAGTGTCAAATTGCTATAAACATAGTACGAGTATATTCATACTGACTGTACAAAAGCAAAGAATAAAAACTAAATTTTACTATTAGTTTAAATTTATATCTTTTGGATAAAAATGGCTGTTAAGAGTTTAACTTGATAAAAATAACAATAATTTACAATAGAAATTCAACTATAGCCTAAACTAGATTACAATATATAAATACACTCTAACTCATCAATTACACTTTGATATAATTTTTATCGTAATAGACTGTTAACGGGTAGACCCTAATCTTAATGAAAAATAATAACCAATGAAAGTAAATTGAGGAGCTGGGTGCAAAAACGACCTGAGCAGCATCGGGTCGTTTTTGCGTAAAACATCTTAAATACACGGCCTTTTAATTCCTAACATTTTGGTGTTTGTTTCATTCCAATATCTTTGAAATTGGCTGAACCGTGGATTTTTTTTGCAGCAGTGTTTGACTTGTTGATCACCTGTTGGACGTAAACACTAACACTTTGCTGTCTGCTGTGTTATTGTGAAGATTGTTTGGTTATGCGTCCATCGTTTTATTGGCGTAGTTAATAAGTGTCTTTTATTAGTGAATAATTAAGTGCCTTTACAGTTCTCATCCATGGAAACTGACAATGAAATGTCTGATGAAGAAAAGTCTGATGCTGAAATGTCTAATGACTCAAGTGAACTTTCAGGACATAGTGATCCTGGACCTTCGCGTAAGAGAGGGAGACGAAAGGAACGTGATAGCAGTACGTGGAAAAGAAATGTAAATAAAAAGAGGCGAGCTGAAGGTAAATCATTTGTTAAAAATACAATAAGGGGAAATGTTAAAGTTAAGGGTAAACAGTTTTCTGTCGTAACAACATGTTGCCCAAAGAAATGTTGTGATCGAGTTTTCAGAGCCCAACAAAATAAGATATTTGAAAATTTTTATGCATTGGGTGACAAAGCAAACCAAAACTTGTATTTATCAGGATGTATGTTGAATAAGGACATTTTGACTCGGAGTACTAATGCAACAAAACCTGTTGAAGCATTGTGGGAGTACAACAAAAATGTACCAGAACTTAACGTAAGACATGCAACATGTCGAGAGTTTTTGCTTAAACTATTTCAAATATCTTCTAGAAGAATACGTACTGTTCAGGATACTCTAAAGAAAGGGAGCCTAGATTTTAAAGAAAAAAGAGGTACTCATAACAACAGGCCTACCAAAATAGATGACTCTGTGTGGAATTTGGTAGAAGAGCATTGGGCCTCATTACCCAATACCCCTCCACACTACGCTGCAAAAAAAAGCAAGCGACTCTATTTTGATAATTCCTCACTCACTGTTACAGCGCTTTTCCACTTGTTCAAAAAATATTTTCAAGAAAAAACAAACACACCTCTCTCCAAGATGAAATACAACACTTACTTTCAATACTTCAAAAAGAACTCTCCCTACTCATTTAGAAAACCTAGGTCAGATACTTGTGACATGTGTGAAAAGCTCAACTTTAAGTTAAAAGAAAATCCTAGTGACATGAACACAAAGACTATGTTGCAATTACATGAAAAAAAGGTTGCTGCTTACAGATTTAAAAAATAAAATGGTAGAAAAAGCAAAATCTAATGACACTCACAGTCTATTGTTGGAGTTTGACTACGGTCAAAATTTGCCACTGCCAACATTGACAGTAAATTCTGTATTTTATAAAAGACAGCTGTGGTATTACGTGTTTAATATTCACTGCCATAACAATAACTCTAGCACTATGTATACCTACCTAGAGACTGAGTGTACTAAAGATCCAGTAGTTTCTTTTTTGTACCACTACATAGACAACAGACTAAAAGAGAATAAAAACTTCAAAGAAATCATTTTGATGTCAGACAATGCTGGAGGTCAAAATAAAAATCATAAAATGCTTATGTTTTGTTCATTTCTGGCTGTAAAGTTCAAAATTAAAGTTAGCCAGTTATTTCCTGTAAGAGGCCACTCTTACTGCCAGTGTGACCGCAACTTTGGGGCCTATTCAAACGTTTTAAGAAAAACTGCGAGAATGGCCACAACTCAAGAGTATGACAAAATAATTTCCAGTAAGTCTGAGCTGGTTCATGGATATCAACATTTGAAAAACTGGAGTGCTTCGTTACTTAACTACTTCTTAGAATACAAGAATATAGTTTCAAAAAAAACTTCTTTCAAAATCCAGCAATACTGCAGGCTCCAGTATAACCCATCAGGGACCATCTCAGCCTCCTCCAGCTACCTCGGTTCATTCATCCCATTCAACTTCCTTGTAAAGGGGGCCAACCTGAACCTTTTTATCCCTGAAGATATTCCTGGTATGCCAAGAAAACAGTTAAAACCAGCAAAAGAGAAAGACTTAACAAGTCTGTTCTGCTTTTTAAGTGCAGAAGAACAGTGTTGGTTCAATGATGTCATTGAAAAGCCCAAAGTAGATGACAATGTGGTCGCAGAAAACGAAGAAAGTGACATTGAAGAGGAGTCGGACTATGAAAACATACTCGCCTATGAGTTTCCTTAAACATTGTTCACTTTTCAAAGTTTAAAAAAACATTGAAATATGATCAGTTCAATTTTGAACTAATTTTTTCATTAATCCTTAATTAAGTTAATTTCTAACAAATGCTTTATTTGTATTTTTATACCAATTTGAATTATTAATAATAATAATATTCTTAAGACTGCAGTGTTTTAGTGCCATTATTTCAAACAGTATCCTTGTAATTTTTCCCAACCTATACTTTTATGCAAAAACGACACGTGACACTAGCTACTATTATGTTTAATAACTTTGGTATATAAATGATATCACTTAGCAACAGATATATTCTTTAACTAGAAGAATATAATGTTACAGAATATTACAATGTACAGCACTATAAAAAATATAATAAAAAGAAAAAATCATGTCTAACTTTCAAAGTCCGTTTTCTCAAAACTCACTTTTCAGACTCAGGTCGTTTTTGCACCCAACTCCTCAATTATTAACTACAAAACAATTAACAAAATTTAAAAACTAGGAAATCGATTAAAATTTGACTAAGATCAAGGTAATTAATTAATAATATTTTGTGGTGAGGTATCTTTCAGGAAAGAAAGAAACCTCTCTATCACTGACTCATCTTCGCATAGTATATCTTTTAACGAATATGGCAGATTTATGTAGTCTCTATACTTTTTAGTAGCGAGGTCATTCGACAAGCACATGTTCAAATTGTGACAACAGTGTCGCATGTGGTGCAGACTGCTTGGAAATCTCGGCTCATTCACTTGGAAATACAATAATTTCATTTAAAATAATTTTTTCCCGCTAGGTAAGACTGACACCTACTCATTATCGGTAGTGTCAAATTGCTATAAACGTAGTATATTCATTCATACCATACACAAAGCAAAGAATAACAACTAAATTTTACAATAAGTTTTAAATTTATATCTTTAACATAGAAATGGCTGTTTGAGTTTAACTCGATAAAACTAACAATCAATTAAAAGAGTAATTCAACTATAAACTGGATTACAATATATAAATACACATTAACTCAACCACTTTAACAATAATTTGTTTGATATAAACTTTATTGTAATAGCTGTTAACAGGAAATCTAGACAAAAAATAATGAAAGAAAACTATGAACTAGATAACAATTAACAATATTTAAAAACTAAAATATAAATAAAATTCGAGTAAGATCAAGATAATTTATTAGATCATATTTAGTAGTAAGGTATCTTTCAGGAGAGAAAGAAGCCTCTCTATCGCTGACTCATCATAGCATAGTATATCTTTCAACGATCTGGCAAATTCATGTTGTGTCTATACTTTTGAGTAGCGAGTTTATTCAACAAACACATGTTCCAATTAATTGTGTCAACAGTGTCGCATATGTCGCAGACTGCTTGGAAATCTCGGCTCATTCACATGGAAATACAATAAATTCATTCAAAATCATTTTTTCCCGCTAGGTAAGACTGACACCTACTCATTATCGGTAGTGTCAAATGCTATAAACATAGTATATTCATACTGACTATACAAAAAGCAAAGAAATTTTACTTTTAGTTTAAATTTATATTTTTTGGATAGAAATCGCTGTTAAAGAGTTTAACTTGATAAAAATAACAATCAGTTACAATAGTAATTCAACTATAAACTAGATTATAAAATATAAATGCACTCTAACTTATCAATTACACTTTGATATAATTTTTATCGTAATAGACTGTTAACGGGTAATCTTAATAAAAAATAATAACCAAAGAAAATAAACAATTAACAAAATTAAAAAACTAGGAAATCAATTACAATTTGACTAAGATCAAGGTAATTAATTATATCATATATATTTAGTAGTGAGGTATCTTTCAGAAAAGAAAGAAGCCTCTCTATAGCTGACTCATCATCGCATAGTATATCTTTGAACGAATCTGGCAGATTTATACCGTCTATACTTTAAGTAGCGAGGTCATTCGACAAGCACATGTTCCAATTGTGACAGCAGTGTCGCATGTGGCACAGACCGCCTGGAAATCTCATTCACTTGGAAATACACCACTGTAATTTCATCCAAAATAATTTCTCTCGCTTGGGAAGTCTGACATTTACTTTTTGTCGGTAGTGGCAGATTGCTGTAAACGTAGTATATTCATACAGGCCATACAAAAAGCAAAGAATAACAACTAAATTTTACCATAAGTTTTAAATTTAGATTATTTAGATAGAAATGGCTGTTGAGAGTGTAACTCATTAAAACTGCCAACAATCAATAATTCAACTATAAACTAGATAACAATTTATACACTCTAGTTCAACCATTTTAACAATAAGTCGTTTGATATAATCTTTAATGTAATAGCTGTTAACCCTTTAAGGACCAACCATCTGATTTATCGCAGGCAGTGAACTGTGGGAAAAGGACCAACCGTCTGGTTAACCCTCCATCAGGCGCTTAAAATTAGAAACACCATCAGGCGCTCACGGAGGTTTCCTCCAGGTTAGCGAATAATGGATATCATAGTCGTTTAAACTGTTTTTATTTGTTTAAATATTCATACCGATTTAATTACAATTTAATATATTCATTTTTAGAAATTAAATAAAAATTACTCTCTTATGTAATGAATTTTCCAAATAAGAAAATCAAAATCTTAAAAAATGTTATTGTATAATAACAACATGATTTATTTTAAGGAATAATGCAATTTGTAAAAATGTTTAACCTACTGTAATAATATATGGAAATTAACTTAGTTTTTAACTTCTTACAAAAAAAACTTATTTCAATTCTTGAGATATTATACAATTGTAATGTCAATTATTACTCTAAAATCAAAATTTATTCTTTACTAAACATTTTTTTAATCACTACAAACAAAAAACATTCAAAACATTTTCCTTCTGGTTCTTATAACGACAATGTTCACTCCATAAACAGTACTGAAATGTTCCCTAGCACACAGGTACTGTACTGACAAGTCTCTCGTCTTCATTCTCCATTTCACAAAATTCAAATAAAATATATTGTAAAACTTAAAAAGAAACCATCACAGGTCACACATTTAGGCGCACACGGATTATTACTCCATAAAAACTAAACACTATAAGGCGCTCACGGAGATTTCGTCCAAGCCGGGCGCTCACGGAGGAATCGTCCAGTCTCGCACGGAAGTCGACCTCATACTGACAGATTTTGACAAAGATAAGCGGGAGGCTATTGTTTCTCTTCCCCGAAAGATGCTCGTGAAGTACACTGCGGGGAACGACTGCCAACATCAGAAAAGTAGTACTATTTTTAATAATAAAAAATACACAGAGGAAAACTCCGTTTAGCGGTTAATCACCGGCGGACTTTTCATATTTTTAAGAGATAATTTCATCTTCTATATGGAATAAATATACTATTTTTCTATTCCCTATATGTTTCTTACTATGATATCAAATTTTAAACGTCTTTGGAATCATCAGCTTGGAGAAAAAATAATATTTACGGTAGCCGTCAGAGAATGTCGGGTTTGTACAAAAAAAAAAAAAAAAAAAGGCAAGGACTACAACAAAAGAAAGAAGACCAGAACTGTATGTTCTAATTGCAAGGAAGGCTGCCACTCTCTTTGTCTTGTGAAACATAAGTGTAAATAGGACTAGGCTAAGGAATTCTAGTCGTTTTGTAAATATTGTAAAGTGTATAAAAACAGTGTTTTTGATCTGAAGAACAGACTCATTTTCATATGGGTAAGTTGACTGATATTAATAATATCCTCAGTAGCCTATAAGGTTTTGTATGTTAGACTAATGCTGAAAAGTGTTTTAACCAGTGTTACAGACAAATTTAATTAATTTACAAACTTTTTATTTTTTATTCCAGGGCTTTCAAATTTTGTACAGTTATAGAGAATTATATGTAGAACTAATAAATACCATTACCTACGCATAATTTATTCTTATTTTTGGTAATTATTGAAGATCAAACTCAATTTTTTTTCTTTTTTTATTTGATAAACAGATAAATCAAATTATTTTTTGCTATATAATGACTTAAATTTATTTTTTTACAATGAACAATTTAATTATAAACATTTTAAGCCTAAAACCAAATCTGTACAGTAATTAGTTCTGAAGATATGAGTTTTCTCTCAAACGCTTTAAAAATCGCACATTTTTAATATGCACAGTTCTTGGAGCATGGCCAGAAAAACGCAAATATTTTCTTTGCACATGTCAAATTTTGGTCTGGTCCTAAAAGGGTTAACAGGAAATCTTGATAAAAAAATCAATGGTAGAAAACTTGAACTAGATAACAATTAACAATATTCAAAAACTAAAATATAATTAAAATTCGACTAAGATCTAGGTAATTAATTAGATGATATTTGATAGTGAAGTATCTCACAGGAAAGAAAGAAGCCTCTATCGCTGACTCATCATCGTATAGTATTCTGTTCATGAATCTGGCAGATTTATGTTGTGTCTATACTTTGAGCAGCGGGGACAGTCAACAAGCACATGTTCCATTGTGACAGCAGTGTGGCTATACTTCCGTGTTTTACCCCTACATTTCTCCAAACATAAAAATTCAACAAAAACAAACATTACAAAACAAAAACTAATCTCTTTATTGAAAAAAACACACAAAACTTGTTTTTATTCTTGATCACACTCTGCCACCCAAAATGCGAGTGCCTCCAGCCATCAGTGCGGTGCTGCCCTGCGCTGACGTCAATGAAAGAAAAACATCCCTCGAAATAGTACCTATCAGTAAAATATCAAATTCTAGAGGGGCTGATCAGAAATATAAATTGAATTGTAATGGAAAGGCAATCATGTACTGTGCAAAAAACTTAAATAATCATGTGATGCCACGCGGCCTGCCGTAATCAGGATTCTCGAGAAAGATAACGACAACAATACCGATCACAATACCTGGAAATGCTTGTTGATTGATGGAATGTTAGTTCTGTTACTCAACTACATCGTTTTATAACGTTCTAAGTTCATTTAAAAAAGTTTAAGCGTTGGGGCCATATAACGGAATCTGACCCCATTAACAATTGATAATCGTTGTAAGTTTGTAATTTTGTAATTAAAGAGTTGTTTTTTCGTTCTATCATGTTTGTTTCTATAAATTTATATTTTTGTGTTCTTCATACTGGTGTGGTCGGTATAATCCCAAAGTAACACAGTTTGATATAATTGTTTTATTATATTGGTTGTTAATGGTTAATTTTGATTAAAAATAATAATCCTTGAAACAAAACTATGAACTAGATAACATTATCATTGCATAGTATTATCTTTTAACGATTGTGGGAGATTTATGTGTTATTTATTTGTGTCACTGCTTCCAGTAGCGAGAAGTCAACTAGCACATGTTCCACTGTGACAGTATTGTCCCATGTTTCTACTTTTCAAGTGCTTCAGCACAACAAAATTCACACTAGGTGTACACAAGAAGTACCAATACTTAAAATTATGGATAACCATGAGCCATGTTCCATTGAAAATGTTATACTGTTTGCTCAAACAGAAGGAATAATAATAATGATTGTGGTCACAGACTCCTACCGCTTTATGTTACTGTCCCTTTTAAAGGGAAGCTTGCAATAGTTCAAAATTACTGGATTATTAGTCATTTGGGTAAGACCATTACGATACATGAATTAGGAGAGCTTGCTAGCCAGGCCTATGACTTACCGAAGTGAAGTGAAGGCTAAGAGAAAATTAGACTTAGCTCTTGCCATCTGTGTAGTTTGTTGTTAGCTGTGCCAGTAGTATCAATGTGCATCACCAAACTAAGTGAGTATTTTACAGTTTAGTTTGGCCATCACTGGTAATTGTAATGTTGTTTGTGTACATGTAATGTATTAACAACCAACTGGACCTACTGATTATAATCTCCAGTTTGTTCAAGAGCCATCATCATCAGATCTATTAAAGCATTAGGAGCAAGATCATCTTTAGCTAGTGCTTCAGATTTTGCTTTCCTAAATACACTACATGACTAAATACACTACATCTTTTATATTGTTTAAAAGAATTCCTTCCAGGCTCTGCATTACGCACACATTCCACGGATAGATGTTAGATTTTTTCTAAAAGTTTACTTTTTATTTTATCTCTTTTGATACCACTCAGCTCCCTTGTTTTTCTCTCTACATGAAAGCAAGACCTAGAATTGTTGTGTACTTTACAATATACATCCTTGTAAGTGTATTTTTCAAAAAAAGTTGTTTCACTGTTATAATCACAATATGGATGAATTGTTACTAAATGTTGCCCTGCTCTATTTTTGTAATAGATGTTTTGCATTAGTATGACAAATCGCTCCAGATTAGTTTAACAATTTTGTTATCAGTTCAGTTCAGCAAATAAAGGATAATGTTAAAAACCTAATATTGATAGTATGAGCTTAATTATGAATCACCATATTGAAAGAAAAGTTTTTACTTTCCAAAGTCCCAATTGAGGATGTCACTAGAGCTATTAAAAAGACTTAAAAACTCTGAAAGCTAAGATATTGTTAATATGTCCAATAATCTGTTTAAGAAAATCTATCATAAATTTCTGAATCCTTTGACACTATGTATTAACAAATGGTTAAATATAGGGGTTTTTCCAGAGGAAGTAAAGCTATCAAGATTGTGTTCAATTTTTAAAAGAGTCTAGAGGCCTAGCTGAAAGCTATCGCCCAATATTTAATGATCAGCTTTTTTCAAATCTTCTCTCTGTGACTTGAGCAGGACTTTTGACTGATGAACATGATGAACTAATTTTGAAATTGAACTATTATGGTATTACTAACACTTCTGCCAAGTTTTTTTAAAGAATATTTAATAAATAGGAGGCAAAAATTTTTAATAATGGAAGCTGGTCCAATGAGTTAGTGGTCGAGAGTATGGTAGCCTACTAAGTTCAACTTCTCAAAAATTTACTACAAATTAATAAATGTAATTAATAAGTATTCTGTAAATAATTTTAAAACCAAGCTATACAACTGCTTGCTAAGAACTCAATTTATCAGCTTTCAGAGTTATTTAGTATTAATGATATGAATTTCTAAATTTCTAAATCTATACTCTAATTAACTATTTTTAATTTGGTCGTGTATAGTTTTTTTCCTATATTGATTTATACATTTTAACGTAAAGTCACAAATACATGTATAATTGATGTATTGGAGAAATATTGTTTGACTGTGCCACTTAGGTGTATATAAGACTTTGTCATACATTTTGTAAAATGACAATACACATCATTATTGACATAAACTATAGTGTCATAATGCTGTAGATTTATAGTGTCATAATATAATATACTATTATTTTAAAAATTAATAAACAAAGTTATAGTTTATACACTAAAATATACCACCATTTAGCCTAAAACAAAGCTATAAATCAACATTATGAACCATATGGGCAGAGTACGATAAGCGGACCTGGTTTTTATACCGCTTATTACAATCATCAATACTTATATATCGAATATCGAACTATAAACATATGTAAAATACTAAATTAAAGTCACATGTTTCAAATTAATAGAAATAGCTGAAACAATTACATAACATCCAAATAATAAAGGAACCCATTAATCACAACATAAAAGGCAAAATTATATTTAAATAATAATGAAAACACAATAAACATTTTGAAACTGATAAAAGACAAAGTAAATAATATTTTAGTGTTATTTTGTATAGTTGTCTAAAGTAAATTATCCTTTTTTTTATTTAAAAGAAGTTACTTATAGAACAAATGTGTTTAGATTATGAAAATGTGTGTACAATTAGGGCAGATGATTTTGTTATTGTTCAAATTAATTACTATTGGTTGATTGTATTAATGAGGATAATAATTAAATATCGTTTGATATTTTTTATATAAAAAAACCAGGTCCACCTATTGTACTCTATCCAACCATACCCTTGATATACTTATATCTCTGTCTACCCCTACTTAGCTTGTTGGAAAGTGATACTATCAGATGTATTATATGTCATGTAGTGTATATTGTGCACTTTCACATGGTATATGTGTCATCTTGGAGCCATTTTGTGTGTTTGAGAACAACTTACAGTTTTGGGCGCCTACCTATAAAACCAAGATTTCAAACTCATTGGTAGAATAATAAACATCAGCGTACAGAACCAAATGTATTATATGTCATAAAGTAGTGCAGGGCTGCCCAACCTACGGCCCGCGAGTCAGTTTTATGTGGCCCGCCTTGTTGCCAAAACAACCAAATTTGTTTACAAGCATTTGAAATATTAAATAAATACAAATTTTGAGAACCAAGCAGTCCAGCCGATTTCACATAGAACGAGCCGTATTCATTTGGTGGAGTATGAGTGTTGACAGAAGTAAAGTAGTTGCAGACAGATTTCACTGACTACGGTGGTGGCTGCCGGCTGGCGAATAGAGCGCGCGTAAAGCACGGCACAGCGCGCGGTGCGGCGACGTAACCCCTACCCAACTCAAGGTCACCACTCGCCACGTAATTTTTATGTCCTAGTATCCTAGTAGGATTAATTAAAATCAATGTATTCAATTTATTGGTGACTTTTTTATTGTTCCCTCAGAATTAAAGCAAACATCCAAAAGTCTGGGTTTATATTTATTTCTACTAAAAGAACCTAAAAACATAATATATTATAAACCTTTACCTAACAACTAATAAATAATAAGAAATTACAATAATCAGGAAACAAGGGCCAAATAACCTTAAAACTCATATTTTGCACAAGATTTCTGGAACAAACCCCGGACAATACGTTTTGTTTGGGGTTCCAAATCCCCTGGGATGTTGGCCCGCCTGGCCATAAAGGCTTTACAATGTGGCCCTTGGGTAAAAAAGGTTGGGCACCCCTGATGTAGTGTATACTGTGTTCTTTCACGTGGTATACGTATCATCCAGGAGCAGTTTTGTATTGGGGTATAACATAAACTTCGGATCTTCTACTTGTAAATCTAAGATTTCGAACTCATTGTTACCCTAATAAAATAATA
This sequence comes from Homalodisca vitripennis, assembly GCF_021130785.1. Lineage (NCBI taxonomy): Eukaryota > Metazoa > Arthropoda > Insecta > Hemiptera > Cicadellidae > Homalodisca > Homalodisca vitripennis. Next base: position 126,617 of record NW_025776433.1, read on the forward strand.
ATTAATAAATACTGAATAGTTTAATTCAGTATACATTTAGTTGTGAGAAGCTCATAACTAAAAGTATAAATTAGGCATTTTAAAGAAAATTCTAGAGTTAGTTTTGTAACACAGTACTTGTAGTTATCAATATTACATTGCAAAATTCATTTATACTCATTTTACAGTACCATAGGCTAAAACATTAGTTTGAATTGTATTATCTTTATTTTGTATTAGAATTTAAAACAAATATTTTATTAAAATTCTTGGGGCAAGTCTACTCCTTCTACCATTTTCTACTTGTTCAGCAATTGAAAGTTGTTTAGAAGGGACAGGGACGCTAGCAGACATATTAATTCTTGCAAGTAATAAATATCTGAAATTACAATTTTTTTTATTTCTCACAGTGAGGGGGAGAGATTTTAAATCTATCAGCAAAAGGTAGTTCCAAATAGTGTCGAATTACAGCTGATAATTGGCAACAGAAGACTTCTTTTCATGTGAAGCGAAGAAAAACTAGAGAGACTTTAATAAGCAGCCTACACTAGTTATCTGGTTGTTTTTATCGAACTATTTGATATATTATCCAACTTCTATATGTAAAAATTGTACACAATAAGAGTTTCGTACATTTGAATTTTAAAAACATAAATTTAACACTAACATTACAAAACCAACTATGGCCTATAATTAGATATCAAAGAAACTTTACAATGTTTATAAATTGCCCAGCTTAATATCAAACCGCTTTTATGAAATGGAGGAAAGAATTCTCCCCATAGGTTACCAGGAGCAAAATCCACATGTTGAAACAACCTCGTCACTTGTGAGAAACATCTCACATATATTCCTCATATTCATCACCATTTTCAAACACTCAAAATATTAGTTACTTCTTGTTGTTTATTGTTTACATTAAAATTACTAATATGCTAATAGGCCTAAGTTAACATCATATGCTAAGTTAAATAAACTGTAGTATTGAATTGTTCCTTTGGATAAAAACATCGAACCATTCCATAAAAACAACTGAAAATTGAGTCTAGGCCGCTTCAAATCTACCAAAAACTAGTTGACTAGTTTTCACAACTAGTCTAGTCAGTGTTTAAATGTAGTTGACTAGTCAGTTGTAAAATAGTCAATAATCCCATTCCTAGTAAGTGGTGGAAACTGGCTATGAAGTATGGGTAGTGGTGGGGCTAGTGAGGGGAAACTCCTTGGTGGAATCCATTGGCAGTTACACACCAGTTTCGGGAGTAAGAAACAAAGATTCGATCGCCATATTGACATGTAAATTTTACGTTAGGGTATAAGTCAAATAAAGTCTGTTCTTTCTAATAATGCAGTTTTTTTAGGTCCTCAACGAGAGAAACTGTTAAAAAAAATAGTGGCTTCTGGATAATATCAAAGTACCATTTTGTCTTTAGAAAAACTACAAATACTGTGAAATGGCTTAAGTAAACAATTAGGCTACCATGTTACCATTACAGAGAGGGGAATTCTGAAAAGCTCAATTTTAGCCTTACATAACCAAGGGAGGGCCCTACACAGGGGAAGACTTTAATAAGCAGCCTACACTCATTACTTGGTTGTTTTTGTCGAATTGTTCGATATATTATCCAACTTTGATATTAAAAAATTGGGTATTTATTTACAATACCGTGACCATGAAAAATGAACTTTTTTTCATGGGTTGGGCATTTATAGCCAAGTATTATTATCACAGGTGCATATAAACTGGGGGGAAAGTATATTATTGTATTATATTGATGCCTTTCGGGCATTATTGCGTTAAAAATGGAAAATAACCGACAAAATTTTGTCGAACAACACTTGGAGGGTTAAGGATCAGGGGCATCACGTGATCTGGGATTCGACTTTTGCAAGCTCGAGTTAATTTTTTTTTCTAAAAGAGCAAGCAGTGCGCAGCGGGCAGGCATCGTTGACAGAATTAACGTACTTGTCAGCATCATTTCAGTAAAATTGCCAGAGATACTGTCAAAAACAGAGTTTTCAAAAAATCGTAACTCCTTTGATTTTCGTTGCCGACGAATTTTTTTTCTTCACTATTGTTTTCAGGAAAAATTGTAGTTTTCAGGGGAAAAAAATTAACATACCTTTCCATGGTCACGTTATTGTAAATTGATACCAAAAATTGTACACAATAAGTTAAATTACCGTCACCAGAAGAATCTTGTTTATTACAATTTTAAAAACATACATTAACACTAACATTACAAAACATTCTTGCTGCTACAAGTGATAAGGTGAAATCACACGCTAAATTAAATCAATTTTAATATCGAATTATGCCTTCGGATAAAAACATAGAACAAATAACCGAATAATGAGTGTAGAGGCTGCTTTTTAGTCTAACCCTATACAGGCCTAGAGAATTCAACTACCATACACCTAAAATACTTTAATTGTATCCAAAAATGAATTTTCACATTTATAACTGCTAAAAATACTGATTGAGAAAACCAAGAAAATTAACCTAAACTAACCACCCAGGTTTTATTCTTAAAAAATTTATCTGAGAGTACAATTTAGGAAAGCAATAAAAGGGGGAGGAGAAAGTCATAAAATAAATAAATGTTCCTAACAAATTGTAAACTTACCTTAAGTTTGTTCGTAATAAAGAAAAATATTCCTTCTCATATGACATTATATTATGTTCCAGTATTTAGAATGAAAATATGTCATAGGTATATTAATATTTAGATTTACTCAACCAGAATTAGAATTTAACTGTACACGTTGTCCGTTAGACTAAATACAAATTGATAACTGGAAAATAAACAAGTAATACAAAACTTACAACTCTACTAATAACATATTATGAATATTATTCAAACAAAAATTACAAAATACAACATGCATCTTTGCAAACATGGCCGTGCCGTGCCCATTCACCATTGCCATAACATCATAAAGCAGTTGGGGTTGGGGATTGAGATGGAGTAGCCGGCGTTCCCAGTTCCCACACCCCACATTTCCTATAATGCGGCGTTGCCACATTGACATCTTAGTTTGGAGGCGACGCTTCGTTCCGGTTGTTTACATTCGTTCTGTTCATCGACGTTCGATTATTCTGCATATTTGTATATTATATTATATATTGTATACTTTGCTTACGTTCTGCGTCAATATGTAAACACGTGTTAATTTAAATTGTTAAGGTGAAGAATTGAAGAAAATATTTGAAAAGTAAATATAAGCAGTAAATATCGCTCGATTGTTGAATTGTATCGAATATCCCATAACTAGTTTTTCTTCTGTTACAGCAGGCAACACTGCACCACAACCCTAAGCTTGCGTTAACATGTCTCTTACTATAACAGTACATATAACAAAAGGCAATGTAAAGAAAAACGTGTTTCAAAATAGCTAGAATTTTAGAAATAACCAGTAACCTACGTGAAATTCAACCAAGCTTTTTGCGGCTGGATGGCTAGTAATAGAAAGAACTATAAAAGCAGCCAGCACATTATTTGAACAAGTTGATAGATACTTCCACAGTCACATGGAAGACATCAGGAGTGATTAATAATATTTATCAATATGTAAAATAAAATATAGTTACAAGAAAATCATAAAAAGATTAATAAATATTTGTTAGCTCATATATGACCAAACCCTTAAGTGAGGAATAGCACTATGTTGGAACCATAGAGTATAAATGAAAATATAATATAGTACAAAGAAAATGTTAAAAGGCGTTGCAAAGATTTAATTTCAACGCACTCTCGCATTTTAGTACCCACTTTATTTCACCGGAAACTAGAAGCTCTAGTTTCGGGTACATTACGCGAGGCACCAATTTCACTTTTATTAATACTATATTGATACTATCAAAAACTAGTAATGTTTGTAATAATTTGTTAACTTTGGTTAGTAAACATTACGCTTCATTTGCTCAAATAGTCTAATATTTTGGTGTTAGAATGTTGTGTAAAAGTCGTTATTGGTATTCGATAACACATACACGTTCATTTTTCTCTAGGAAAATCGTTAAATTACTTGTTTAATTTTATTTATGTTGTATACATTTGTGTTTTGATTGGTTAAAGCAAGATGAATTAATCACGTAAAGTCAGTGCGTTAGTTTAGTTTCAATTGTGAACATTCCTTGGTTTAATAATATATTCCGATTATTTTTTAGGTTAAGGACTTGTTTGTTTAACTTTCTTCCATTATGGAACAGAACGCTCATGAACATGATCATAATTACATTTCCTCGTTTAGGAAGAACTCTAACGTATTGGAATTAAGTCAGTACAAATCATCGGATGGTTACATTTTCTGATAACGAATTAGATAATTGGCAAACAGTTAAGTCAAGAAACACTAAATTACTTCTTCGCCGGACCATGGACTCAAGCGCCATTGCCTAAGTAAAGCTACTGGACAAAGACACTATTCGACTCAGTAACAGCTATGAATTGCTATCCTCTAACAAAGAAAGTTCGATGGATGAAGATAACGCCACTAACAACCTAATAAAATATTCTAAACCACCTCCCACATTTTTACGAGAAATGAAAAATGTTTCACCAATGATCAAAGCCCTAGAGCCAATGGTAAGTAAAACTAAATGCTCCTATGAGTGTCTTTATCAAGACAGAATTAAACTCTTTCCATCTTCTCCTGACGCTTACCGGAAAATAGCCAAAGGACTAACAGACCTGAACGTAAGTTTCCATACTTACCAGTTCAAGCAAGAACGAGCATATAGGGTTGTGCTGAAGAATATGCATTACTCCATTTCTATTGAAGACCTAATAGCGATTAAGGGGGGTCTGTTCGCCTATCTCCGTAATGTTAATTATATGTAATTTTTATAGAGTTGTGTTGAACCTACACTGAAATGTTTTATTTTATTTTATTAATCATGTAATACTCTAGTCACTGACACAAGGATTTTTGTTTATTTTGTATTTTAATTTTTCTACAAATTTTTTAAAAACTTGTGTTAAATTTCAAGTTTTTAATTCAGAAATTTAATTTTTATAAGCCCAAAAATTAAAATTTTACAAAATACTTGTGTTAGTGACTAGTAAATACTAAAAAAAAACACACAGTGAAAATTTCATAAAGATATCTTTAACAGGTCCTGAGAAAACTTACATCAAAGTTAGAAAATACAAATTTTGGGAAAACGCGATTGAAAAAATCGTTGTACTAACCTACAGTGAACTTGGTAACATCAGTAGCTGCCAGTGCTGTAGGCTGGTTTGTCTGCTTCATCCTGCTCAAATTGGTCCTCTAACTTTCTTTTCTTCAATGCCTTAGCCTTCCTGATTTTCTTCTCAAGCTCATTTGCAGCTAATTCGGCTTTCTTGAGTCGCTTATTCTCAAGGCTTTTCATTGCAGCAACCAAATTTTTACCAGGAGAAAGTTTAAGCTCATCCATTATTTCTACTCTACTTATCAGGCCATTATTAAATGTGCTTATAGCTAAATAAGTCCCATATTTTAGCACTGGTAGGCTAACAAAAACCCTTTTTGGTATTACAGACCAAATCACATTGTTCAATGATTCGTTTGGGTTTTTGTGTTTTGCCCTTCACACATTTTTGCAAAAGCTCAGGATCAGCCAAATCCCTAAATATTGGCTTCATAGCAAGCATAACAGCTTTTGGCAAATGAACATAACATAACAATAAGGAAACAAGAATAGTAGTAGTATGTATGAATATGATTAAAGCGGTGGGCCACCAGCGGGGCTGCCTCTCTTTCACCATAAATTGGTTGCAATGCTTTCGAAAAACTTTCTTTTCAATAACTTCTAATAAACATAGAAAGAAAATAAGCACATCTTTGAAAAGGTGAGGTTCTGAAGAATATAAAACTAAAAAAAAAAACCAAAAAACTCAAAAAAAATGACATTTTTGGTACGGACCCCCCTTAAAGAAAACGGCCACAAAGGAAGAAATCTGATCAATGTAAGAAATAGAATCACAAAGAAACCAATGTCTCTGTTTTTTATTGATTTGGAGCCTTATGATCGCAATAAAAAATATTTCAAATCCAATATTTACTAAACGCTAAAGTTCTATTTGAACCGCCTAATAAAAAGAAGATAAGTTGTTCAATGCGAACGTTTCCAACGTTATGGACATACTAAAAATACATTTCATTGTGTTAAATGTTCCCAGGATCATGATACAAAGGTTTGCAGTAAGCCTTTAACAGTGCCCCCTTCTTGCGTTTTGTCCTCTAGTGAGTATCCGGCTAACTACAAAGGTTGTCCTGTATATAAAGAAATACAGAACAAACAGTTCCCTCCACTTAGAAAGAATACTTTTGAAAGCAACCAGGATCATTCTAGACGGAAAAACCCAACTATTGTTAAAGAAAACCAGCCCTCTCAAAATAGTTTGGTTACTGGATAAGTAACTTTCGCTTAAGTTGTACAGAATAATCACAGAAATGACAGTTTTCCTTCTAGGGAACAAGAATCTAACGGACACATAGATGAATCTGAAAGTTTGTCTAACGTACATAATTCAAAAATCTTTTGAACGATTTGAAAATATTTTATCTAAACAAGCAGAACAGATTAGTACGTTACTTAATTTGCGGACTACTATTGTTCCTCGTCTAAAATGAATATTCTTATCAAAATCGCTTTATGGAATGCCAACGGTATGACTCAGCATAGTCAATAAGTCCAGTTATTCATCACCCAACATAACTTAAATGTCTTACTTATTTCAGAAACTCATTTCACAGACAGAAGTTATTTTAAAATTCCTAACTATACATACATTATACTATACCAATCATCCTTAAAATACGGCCCATGGGAGTAATGCCATTTTAGTAAAAGGCACAATTAAACATTATGAACTACTCAGCTTTAGAGAGAATCACCTTCAAACTTCCAGCATTGTTCTTGAAGATTGATTAGGCCCTATTACATTTTCAGCAATTTATTGTCCCCCCCCAGACATGTCATAACCAAACAACAATATGACAGTTTTTTACTACATTGGGGAATAAATTTAAAGCAGGAGGTGATTACAACGCGAAACGCCCAGAATGGGGTTCTCGTTTGGCCACCCCTAGAGGACGGCAACTATTAAAGGTTCTAAATGATAATCATTACAATTTTCTTTCTACGGGTGAACCTACATACTGGCCATCTAATACGATAAAAATTCCAGATTTGTTAGATTTTTTTGTTACAAAAGGTATTAATGAAAACTACACAGATATGAAATCCTGCATTGATCTTGAACTTCTGATCATCCGGAAGTTATACTTAATTTAAGCACAGCAGTATTTAAAAAAAAGTCAAGTCAAATGTTAAATAACAAATTTTACTAACTGGGTTCGATGTCGTGATTCATTAAATGAAGATTTGAATTTGAACATTTCGTTGAAAAGTGAACATGCAACAGACTACGTTACTGATTGTTTGCAATGTTCTGCCAAAGTGGCTACACCCTTACAACGTTCTTCAAAAGTTGACAAGACAGGGCTATATGACCCTAACTACATCAAGAAAAAATTGCTGAGAAAAGAATATTAAGAAAAATATGGCAAAATAATAGAAATCCAAATGATAAGGCAAACTTCAACAGGGTAGCTCAACTTATAAAAAGATTATGGTTTAATATTAAAAACAAGTTGTTTGAAGAGTATACCCAGTCTCTCTCAGCAACCGAAGGTACATACTATTCGTTATGGAAAGTAAATAAAAGAATTAAGCAGCCTAAGATATCCATATCCCCTATTTTAAAACCTGATGGAAATTGGGCGAAAAGTAATATTGAAAAATCTGAGGCGTTTGCAGAATATTTCACCAATGTTTTCAAACCAAATGACACCTTTGTAAACAACGAAGAGGAAATACACGAGTATTTAGATTCTCCACTTCAGCTCGAGTTCCCGTTACGAAAATTCAAACCATCTGAAGTTCGCTTAGTTAGAACTCACAATCTCAATCCTCATAAGTCTCCTGGCTACGACTCTGTTACTGGAAAAATACTGAAATAATTTCGAAGAAAAGTTATTATATTCTTAACATTCTTATTTAACGCCATACTGAGACTAATAAAATTACTACTTTTATTCAGTTGTGTGGGTCCGAAGATGTTCTCATTGAGTACGAAAGGCCTCACAAAAATAAAAACTTTATATTATTGGAGAGTTTGTTTAAATTAATAACTGATAATTATATTAACTACAAGAGGATAGTTGCAGTCAATATAAATATTCACAACTATTGGCTCTTCCTGCAATGAAATTATTCTCACTACATCTTTAATTCAATTATGGTTCCAAATAAAGAAGATTAAACCAGGTTCTTTGTAAAAGTAAATATTGTAATTTAAACAACTGTTTCAAAACAGTCCGGAAGATTTTGTACAAAAATCAGCTTTTCGACCATATTCTATTGAAAAGAATGAATTTTAGTTATGAGAACCGTGAAATAATATTTTAGAGGCTCGATTAAGAAGGACCACTTCACACTAGGCAGTGAAGACGCCGAACACACTGATTTTAACAAGAGTTCACCAGGTTACACATAATGAGTTTATGAACAGTGCATATTCAAATAAAGTGCAGAAAATAAACAATTACCTTTGTTTTCATGAGAGGTACCTAACCGTAGACTGCTGTTGTTGAGGGCCAGGTTGTGATCAGTAAGTGTGGAAATAGGCTGCTGTCTTGTAGGCAGGCGTGAAGACGGAAGATGTCCTTCACGGATTAACTCACGCACAATACGACCGCAAACGAATAGTTCATAACACTGTGGCCAGTCCTGTAGAGCACGGTAGACGCGGGTGTCCGGGAGCAGAGACGTTCTGGTAGAGATTGCCAATCCAGAGCACTGACTTTAATGTTAATGTAAATGTACAACAAATAGAGATAAACTAATATTTAAATGAGAGAGTAACACATGGGGGAGAGAGTAAGTATGGTAAGCAGTGGCTAGAGTGTACACAAGTGCCCCAGGCGGGACCGAGAGTATAATGAGCAAGCGTGCTTACGCTTGCAAGGTGGGCAATTGATAAGTCAACCGTTGTGATTGGTTGGTGAGTGTACAGTAAACAGCTGATTCGTGAAACTATGGTTCATTGTTCTGTCGCTGTACGTGAATATTTTAATCCAGTAAGGAATGGTATTGTAGGCACTAGGCCGCAGAAATAGATATAGAATTAATGCAGTATATACAGTTTAGTAAAATAAAGGCAAATATAGAGTATAAATTTCCCAAAAAATATATACATAATTATTGTTCAATAAAAGTAGCCTTTTCATGTTAGGCAATAAAAAACAAGTTATTTAATGCAATAATACTTAACATCTATTGTCTATTGTGCAACTAATATTAAAACCTCTTGTGTTGAATCAAAAGCTGCAATCTTGATTGATATAGAGGTTCAGCAAATTCTTCTCCAGGAGATATTGAATCACAGAAATTGGAAATGGAAACTCAACTGCCGGTTGCTTCGTTTATACATCTAAAAATAGAAAATACAAACGTCAATCATGACTGCAGAAAATGTTACATTAAATCAGAAGATTTTTTTGACGGCAAGTAAACATTTCCCAACAAATGGCCTAAAAATAATCCACACAGCATCCAGAGGAAATCGTATTAAAACATAACAAAGCAGACTGCATTCTATATATATAGTGCAGTCATTGAAGCGAAAAATACGGTCTTACCTCCGAAGTTTTTTACTGTGAACCGATTTGCATGAAATTTTGGAATTAGGCTCATCTTACCCTTAACTTCAAAAGTGAAAATAATCTGAACTCCGCCTATTATTTTTAAGGGGTGTAAACAACCCCTTAATGGAAAAATCGACATTGAGCCATTTTATCGCTAGAAAACAACGCTGAAATTTTAAAGTGTTTTATAACACAATTACCTCATATTAAAATCATTTTCAACCCCTTGAACATCTTACAACCCTTGCAAACAACCCCTAAATTGAAAAAAATCACAGAAAAATACTTTGGTATGATATAAAAAGATGTAAGTATAGAGTTAGTAATATTTTATATTTTCTATAATAATTATCAAATTTTTAACCCCCTTTCAACCCTTGAAAACTACCCCTTGATAAAAAAATTGTTAAAAATTTTTTTTGATAAAATGAGAAGGATTTAAATATTATGCCACACTCTCGAAAATGATTATCATATTCTTAAGCTTTTCTACCCTTAAAACTACCCCTAAATTAAAACAGTAAATATATATGATTGCATATTATTTAAAAATAATTTAATTTAGAGTAAAAAATTGCCATTTATTGGATAAAATATTTACAAATTATACAAAATTTACTCAAATGTGTTATATATACATATAAGAAAGTTGGTATGTATTCATGCCTACGTTTCCAAAATATATGAGCCATATTATGTATATATATACACATTACAATAGTTTTGGGTCTCTATTATACTGCGTACTTTCACATTGCTCCAAATATTCACAGTCCGAAATTTTCAGTTACGAAGTAGAAAAAAATATGATAAGTTTTTTGACCATAACTCCTTCAATTTTCATGCTATCACAATTTATAAAAAACCATTGTAAAGTTAATTAAGAGAGCTACAACATCCTTCATTGCAATATATAGTAAAAAACCTTTTTCTCAAACGGTGAAGGGTTAAAGGGCTTAAGAGAGGCTGTGATTGCGCTGCCACGCGCTCTTTAAACAATCATATTTCCGTCAATTTTTGTTTTACAGAAAAATCAAAAAATCCAAATTTTTTTTGTCAGAAATATACCTACATTTTTTATACCTACACTTTTATTCGTATGTGTCGTCATTTTTGAGATATTATGAAAAAGGTGGTTTTTTAAAAAATTTGAAATTTTTTTTAATCGTGACTTTTTTGAAAAATATGTGTCCTGAAGCAGCCAAACTGATACAATCTATTAAACTCTTCATAATAAAATTGATTCTAGGTGGAATACGATTAATTTTAATTTTGGTGGAAATGGCACTTATGAAACCCATTGATTTAAAAGAAAAAACATTAGATGCTCCTCTTATTTGCAATACAGCTCACTAATTTTACGTGCAAAAGACTTTTAATAGTGCTCATTTTAAAGCTTATTTCAAGCACAATAAAACTCTTTTTTATTAGAATGCCTAAAATGCATCTGCTCGCCGCTAGATGGCATTGACCACATCGATTAAATTTCAGACAAAATAAAAAACGGCTTTGATTTTTAATATCTACCTTAATAATGCACTTAGAATACTTTATAAATAACAAAATTGTTCATTGTTTTACCTGCTACAATTGTGTTCCTTATAACATTTTCGATAAAACGTATATTTATGGAGATATTTGCAAAAAACTGATGAAAACGTGTAACAATTACGAATTTTCAATTGCCAATAACTTGAAAAGTATTGGATTTTTCGAAAAACGTTATAGATGATTTTTTGCTTAAAATTAGGTCTTCTATCGATATCCGAGGTTATTTTGAAAAAAATAAATTCACTTTCGAGAAGGGGTGGCAACCACCCCCAGGGTGGTTGCGGAGTTCAAATCATTTTCACTTTTGAAGTTAAGGGTAAGATGAACCTAATTCCAAAATTTTATGCAATTCGGTTCACAGTAAAAAAATTCGGACCAACAATGCTTCAATGATTGCACTAATAGTCAAACTCCATCAATTACCGCCAGTGATCATTCCCTTCTGCTTTCAAGTAATAGATTTCTAGGACTCAGTGATACAATAGAACCCAGCAATACAACCCTTGACAAACCTATCAATACTAAACCAAGATTCGTCAACCCCAAGGAAAACTTGTCTGAAAAATCCTATTGCACGACCAACAGTTCAAGTACATCGACGATACAACCTATCAACCTGCAAACAAAAATTCGAAACTCGAACGCTCAACACCTGCGAACAGCGGACAGTTAAAAGAATTACTAAATGACAAAATTAAAGAATTGTTGGAGTCTCAAAAACTTGGAAATACAATCTGGACATATAATAAAAACACATCAAATAAAGCAGGGAACAAACAAATAGACCACAAAGACAGTGTGTTTTGGTCCTAATCCACGAAACCTCTGTAATGCACAGAAAAGAAAATAATCTATTAAATTTGATTCAATGGAACTTAAGGTCTATCAAACAAAAATGGGCAGAACTTATTCAATATATGACAAAAAAACAAGATTCACATTGCAATCCTACAAGAAACATGGCTTAGTCCACATGGTATGATCAGAGATAAAAATGTCAAAATATTACGACTTGATAAAGAAGATGGTTAAGGAGGAATAGCCTTCGTCATTCATAACTCTCTGAACGTCAAAAAATCAAAGAACATAATAAGAATAATATCCAAATCCAAGGCATAACAATAACGAATTCTTTTATATCATTAAATATATACAACGTATATTGTATTAATAAACCAATAAATTGCTCCTTCTGGCAAGAGCATATTTTTAGCCTAGATCAAGGTAATACAATGATTTGTGGAGATTTCAATGCTCACCATCAGTTCTGGAAATGCAAAAACCTGATAAAAGAGGTAATGACATGTTTAGGAATTTCAGTAACTCAAATTGGCTAACAGCCCTTCATTCACTACCATTCTGAGCTTATTTCATAATCAGTCAACCATAGATCTAACATTCTTAACCCCTGAAGTTTACACACACCTTGATAACTGGGATGTCCTATCTGATGCGTTGGGGAGCAACCACTTTCCAATCATAATGACTCTAAATTCTATTAAAAATTCACCATCTAAGGTAGAAACACCAAGAAAGAACTTTCAAAAAGCAAATTGGCAAAAATATTCAAAATTAGTTGAAGAAAATATTAAAAATATTGTCCAGAGCCCTTAAAAATCCAAATAGAAATATTAGAAAAAAATTATGAACAATGCAGCAGATAAATCAATACCCAAATGGAACAATTCTAGAGTAAGTAACCAAAAAGGCTACATAATTGAAGAAAACTTCACAATGACTGAGTTAATTTATTGCAGTTCTTAAAACAAAGAAAAAATACACTGCTCAAGGAAATTACCTAATTTCCTATAGTATGATTACTCACCTGCCTGAGAAGGCCTTAAAAGTACTACCAGGTAAAGAAAAAGATCATGAGGAATCGTACCGCCCGTTTTTTTTATTTCTTTGATTTCCATTTTTATTGAAGTGAAAACTTCTTTAGGCGCGTTGAGCGTTTTGGTAGAGGGTAAAATCCTCGGTTCGCGTCACCCATGGCGTCACCGACATGCTAATGATACTAACCTGCATGAAAAAGTCAGTCTCGCTGTGTTTTTTAACCGTAGACTTGGCCGCGGACTACTAACCTGCATGAAAAAGTCAGTCTCGCTGTGTTAAAACTGTCCCGGTGGAGTATGAAAACAGACTGCGAAAATCAGTGACCTTTACGGCTTCCTCTCGCGATTTAAAAGTGAAGCCAATGTCGTACAATTCTGTAAGATGCGTCAAATTAAAGCTCTTAATATTGGCAATCTATTGGTTACATTTTTAAATATTAAAAAAATTTCGAAATAATTTTGATTATTGTTTACATTTTACATAGCGTTTACAATGACAAGAAAAAAGTAGTAAGCGAGGATTTTTTTTATTTTTTGGTCAGACAAAATTTGTCAGCGAGAAAGTTGTGTGAAAATAGATGAATATTTTTTTTGTAATTTATCATTTTTTTATTGGAAGTTTAGTTTAGCCTGTAGTAGCGTATGAAGTGATGAGTGAACGTTTCTGCCGGAACTGTAGTTGCGCATTGGCTCACTGATACCGTATTAACTCAATAAATTAGTTTATTGTGCAATAAAAATACCTTTACGAAAGAACCAAGTTAATTTAACTAATTTATTAGTTTAAAAAATATTGTGGGTTTAATTGTTATTGCAATTATATACTTTATCCGTAGCAATAACTGTATTATTTACAACGGTGTTCAACTCACTGTTGTTCACTCGGTGTTTACTCACTTGTATTCTATGTTTAACTAACTATTAATATTGAGCAATTACAACAAGTATGATGATTGCATTGAACTTTTTTTCATTAAAATAATATTCTTTAATACTTACAGTACTTTTTTATTAAGATATTGTTAAGATAAATGTATATTAATTATTTTTTCAACCACTTTGTATTTATATTTTGTTCATGATTTGTTTAACCCATCATATGTAACTAATAAATAAAACATAAAAAATTTCATATAATTTTTGCATATAGTTTTAATTACTCTCAACTTAATAGTTCCGTTTTCACTTCTATCGGCAGTCCCACGACTGCTACTGTTTTTTTTAAGGTGATGAATGGTATGATAAAGAAAAGAATGGTATGTAGAGAAATACAATCTGATTCCCTCAACTCAGTATCAGTATGGATTTAGGAGAAACAAAGGATGCGCCGACTATCTACTAAACCTAATACTGGATATTGAAACTGCTGGAAATTTTAACGAAACATTAATATTAACAAGTCTAGACATATCATGTGCATATGATAGTGTAAATTTACCCTATCTGTTTAGAAAAATGTACATTTATGGAGTTCCCAAAAAGTTTATCAATTATTGTCAAAAGTGGTTAGTGGATAGATCACTTAATTTAGTTTCAAACCAAGGCATCATATCTAGAGTGACCTGTAGATGTCTGCCTCAGGGAAGCACCTTGAGCCCATTGCTATTCTCATTATATTTGGCAGAAATAAACAACTGTTTGCCTGAAGGAGTCATATCCCTACAATATGCTGATGATGTGGTTTGTACTCAAGTAATAAGACAATTGACCAAGTACTGGTTAAAATGCAGACTGCACTCACAAATATTAATAACTTGTTCGATAATAATGAGCCTTAGTTTAAGTGTGAATAAATGCAAAGCTATGGTTGTATCTGTATCTAGAAAGAAGAGGATAAACAATGTTGTAAATCTTAAAGTTGAAGGTCAACAACTCCCAATTGAATTAAGAGTTAAAATGCTCGGTATAGCCATCGATAATCGATTAAAATTTGATGTACACATAAAAAAATTAACAAACATTTGCAGTAAAGATCTGAATATCATCAAGATGATTGATTACCTGTGGAAGAAATGGTGTTAATCCTCATTACGCACTTACAGTTTATAGAAGCTTAATTAGATCTAAACTTGATTACTGCCCGTTCCTGTTTGGGAACTGTTTAGAACGTAGAATGTTTAAAATTGAAAAAGTTCAAAACCAAGCACTAAGGATAGCTTTAAGAGCCCTCAAATCATCTCCTATAATCGCCTTACAATCTGAATCAGCTTTAGAATCTTTAAATCTGCGAAGAAAAGTTTTAACGGAAAGACTTGTGTATAAAACTGTCACATATATTGATAACCAAAATCGATACAGATGCCTATACCTACGACTACTGATCAACATAAACCCTTACTGGAGCTGTAAAAAGACTCCACTCTATATTGAGGCCATAGATTCCATGGTTAACTTCATCCCAGACTTTTCTGAAATAAATCAGAAACAATTCAGAACTACTGATTGGGAAATCCCCCTTCAGCTAGCAAACATATCAGTACAGATTAATGATACAATAGAGGTTATAATAATATAACAACAGAGTGTTATTTTAGAAGAGGGCCTGTGTTAGCAGTAGGGTACAAACAAACAAAAAACCCGAAACCCAGTATACCTTTTGTCAACAGCTTGTCATGCCCAAGACCTACGGGTTCAAAAGTCACCGTGAGGCTGTAAAGCTATACATGATACAGCAGTATAATGTATACATGGGTGGAGTGGACATGAAAGATGAATCCATCTATCACATATCATGCTCGCAGTCCACCACTCGCTATTGGAAAAAAATCTTTTATAATCTCCTTGACATGATAATTTTTGACTCCATCTTATATTAAAAAAACACAGACAAGCCTATGCCCAGAAAAAAAATTTGTGATGGTTCTAATTGATGAACTCACAAGAACAGCATCAGAAGAAGAGGCCCCTCAGCCTGCTCCAACATTAGTAAAACATTTTATTGTTGTGTTACTTAGCAATACCAAATAGGCAAAAATTCAAATTTGTGCTTATCCATATTGTTATCCATATAGTTTGTATAACATTATGAATATATTTACAGAACCCTATAACCCTGTATATTTATGTGTTCATAACTAAATGTGCTATAATTTGCCTATTATGAAATTGTTCTAGAAGTGATATAATTATAACATGTGGATAGATTTATATATTTAAAAAATATTTTCTAAAAATTCACAGGTTGCTGCAAAAAATTTTTATTTTTTATTTTTATATAATCATATTCTGTGATTCTATATTTAAACCATTATTAAGATTTTTTATGAATTATGCAAAAAAGACTGCATCGATTTATACGGCTGAGCTTTGTGCTCTGTACAGTGCTCTCAGCTTATAAATAACCTCCCCAACAGTGACATATTAATCTGCACTGATTCTCTTTCTGCCATAAAATCGCTACAAAGTGCATGTGATGGCATTACAGAAGATAACATGTCCCTACAAATAATAAAACACTGAGACAAGACTCTTCATCTAATGAAACTTTATTTCACTCATCTGTGCTTCAATTGCACTGCGGGAGAGAATGAGACTGCGGATCATAACTACTGAAATGTCCACAATTTGACTATGCAAGGAACTCATGTTTCCAACAAATTAGAAAAATACCAGATGACGATACCCCAGAAAAGCTCAAAACATTTTATCCAGTTTTGACGCAACATTATATAAGTAAATAAGTCGATTTCTGACAACAATAAAAAGAATCATATAGCCTAATCGACGAATAATGATCGAAGCCAATCGCAGATGAAATCAGTATATTGATATTAGCTTTTAGATTTTTACTGAGAATATTCTTGTTACATTCCTTGTTTTTTACTTGTTATTTATTATTATACTATATTAATTGTCAAATTACATGTCTTATTATTATATATTGTTAAATTTTATTGAATAAATATAGGCTAGGATAGTCATTGTTTCTGTTAAATTATATGGCTATTGAAATATGCTTATGAAAGATCGATGCCTTGGTCTTAAAAAAGTAATATTGAATTCAACTATACAAAATGTACATTTTGTAATTTGTTGAATAAATTCTTGATTCAGTGCAAACATTTTTTAAAGTGAAAATTGGCTTCATGGTGTAATTCCAAGTCAGCCGTAAGGCATTTAGATAAAAAAAAAACAAACGTAACAATCAAGTAGTCGTAAAGAAGAATGGCCCATTATAAGAGTGTGCGATTTCAAAACTAACTTTTCATATCAAGTCGTAAAATAATGAGATATTCTATTCTAAGGAAAGTATTCAAATTGTACTCTTACCACAAGCGTAAGCTAGAGTAAAATAACGCAGCTATAATAGGTATGTAAAAAATTAAGAATTTAGTTTTAATTTCTACCCAAAGTAAGTTGAATTTTTGTATCTATTGGTTCTTTTTGTTATTAGATAAATATAAAATTAACCACACAGTGTGACATAATATGAGTTTCATATCTAACACAATCAAATCTATTAAAATCTTACCGAAACTGTGCAAAAATTCTTTTTAATTGTATGCAATCATGTGAGTGATCAAAACATGTTCTCTACTTTTTCTGTTCAGTGGAAAGTTATCTTAACCACTTGAATGAGTACATAATTACTGTCAAGTACCTCATATTTACTAGGTAGCCTACATGCAGAAAATGTCAGGATGTTTTTGTCATAAAGCACAATTTGGTATCAATTTACAATAACGTGACCATGGAAAGGTATGTTCATTTTTTTTTCCTGAAAACAATAGTGAAGAAAAAATTCGTTGGCAACGAAAATAAAAAAAGTTACGATTTTTTGAAAACTCTGTTTTTGACAGTACCTCTGGCAATTTTACTGAAATGATGCTGACTAGTACGTTAATCCTGTCAACGATGCCTGCCCGCTGTGCAGTGCTGCGCACTGCTTGCTCTTTTAGAAAAAAAATTAACTCGAGCTTGCAAAAGTCGAATCCCAGATCACGTGATGCCCCTGATCCTTAACCCTCCAAGTGTTTGTTCGACAAAATTTTGTCGGTTATTTTCCATCTTTAACGCAATAATGCCCGAAAGGCATCAATATAATACAATAATATACTTTCCCCCCAGTTTATATGCACCTGTGATAATAATACTTGGCTATAAATGCCCAACCCATGAAAAAAAGTCCATTTTTCATGGTCACGGTATTGTAAATAAATACCCACAATTTTACTTAACCTTTAGTATTTTCCTGGGCTAGACTTAAATAAGCAACCTACACTCATTATTCAATCGCTGTGCTGTTATCGGATGGTGTGATTGTTTTTATCTGAAGGACTATTGAATATTACAATTTATTTAACTTAAGCATATGATTTCAACTTATTAGTAACAGTAATTTTAATGTAAACAATAAACAACAAGAAGTAACTAATATTTGAGACTTTAAAAATGGCTGTGAATACGAGGAAAATATATAAGATACGTCTCGCAAGTGACAAGTTTTATTTAAGTGGCTTCAAAATGTGGGTTTGGCTCCTGGTAACATCTTTCCTCCATTTCACAAAAGCCCCTATTGATATCAAGCTGAGCAAGTTGTAAATGTTGTAAGGTTTCTTTCGTATCTTAAGTCCAAGCCATAGTTGGTTTTGTTTGTTTTGTAATATTGTTGTAAACTTTTAATGTACGTGATTGTTCTTGTTACAATAATTTATTATACCTCTTATTGTGTACGATTTTTACATACATCGAAGTTGGATAATATATCAAATTGTTTGATAATAGCGATCAGATAATGAGTGTTTCCCCTTATCAAAGTCTCCCCTTTTCCTTAAACGCCAACCCATTTTTTCCAGTTTCTCAAGCTTTCTTCTAAAATTTGTAAAAATAGGTTTTTTTTACTGCAAACCTAACTATTTGGTATCATTTTGTTCACAATGAACAGTGTAATACAATGATAATAAGTAACTAGGGTAAATATATAAATTTGGAATTTTTATGGTGAGTGGGGAAACCTCAAAGTTTTTTTTTGTATGTAAAAAATGGGAGGGGTGTGCCTGGAAAATATAGTTAAGTCCATACATTTCAAATTCCAAGATAGCCTAGAGGTCACAAATTTAGTCTAGTTTCAGAAAATGTATAGTATTTTAAATGAGTCTGGGTAAATAAATTAGTTTTAGCACAAAAACTGAAAGTTGTAAAAATGTTTATAAATTGTTATAAACTGTAAACATAACCATATTTGGTATAATTTTATTTAAAATAAACGATAAAACACTATAATAATAAATATTGAGAGAAAACCTAAGGTTTTTACTTTTTATTGCTAGTAGAAACCAATGTTTATAATACGTTTCTTAAAAGGGATATTAACCAGATAAACAGTTATTCTAATAATGTTTTGGGGTTTTATAAAATTTGATAATAACCTAAAGGTCATAAATTTTGTATAGTTTTATATACAGGGTGTAAATTAATTCCTAATATGCCTGCATATATTCTTGCTAGGATAATCGTATAGGAGATGTTTTGTTCATGTCATTGTGTTTCAATTGAATAGACCTTTAAAATTATATCTCTTAAGATAGGGCTTCTAATTTGAAAATTTAAAATGACCTGCCGTATACCCCCTTTGGAAAGGGGGAATATTTGTATTCTTCAATAAGTCCAAAAAAGTATTTCAATAGGTTTGGTGAAGATTTTACATTGATATCTCAATCCGTTTGGAATATATCACGGCGTATCAAGACTTAATTTACACCCTGTATATATAGGTATAGTAATATTTTGGGTACTTTGGGATTATACCGACCACACCCAGACATGAATCGTTATTTCACATTTCGTTTCTACTGATTACTAGATTAGCGTAGAACAATATTTCGTCAATATAAAACAGGAATTGTCTTATCGCAAACACCTCCCCATCCTCAGACAGAGGTCAAAGTCGAGCGTCTAGTAGATAACGTGATTGCAGAGTCTCGCCGCCCGTTCAGCTGGTGCATCGCTTTGTTGTACTTCCGTGTTTTACCTCTACATTTCTCCAAACACAAAAATTCAACAAAAACAAACATTTACCAAACTAAACTTTTTATTAAAAAAACACTCAAAACTTGTTTTTATTCTTGATCACATTCCGCCACCCAAAATGCGAGTGCCTCCGGCCATCAGCGCGGGCTTCGGCAGCACCTTCGGTGCTGCCGAAGCCCGCGCTGATGTCGACGAAAGAAAAACATCCCTCGAGATAGTACCTATCAGTAAAATATCAAATTCTAGAGGGGCTAATCAGAAATATAAATTGAATTGTAATGGAAAGGCAATGATATACCGTGCAAATCACGTGATGCCGCGCGGCCTGCCGTAATCAGGATTCTCGAGAAAGATAAGATAACAGCGACAACAATACCGATCACAATACCTGGAAATGCTTGTAAGTTTGTAATTTTGTAATTGAAGAGTTGTTTTTTTTTCGTTCTATCATGTTTGTTTCTATAAATTTCTATTTTTGTGTTCTTCATACTGGTGTGGTCGGTATAATCCCAAAGTACCATATTTTGTTATAAAACACAATTGCAAAATCAAAAACGTAGGTGAAACTATTTTTTCTGCTAAGACGAAAATAGCAACGTCACTCTAAAATTACACAGCTGTCGTAGAAAAATAATGAAAATCAGGCAACACTGTACCTTTCCAGTGGTATATGAATCACGTCGATACTAGATTGTTTACATATTATAACAAATGAAATGAAGGGGGCGGGCAGACCCGTGGGCCAAATTAATTAGTTGCGTTAAAACAGCTGCAGTGTAATAAATGGCCACCATGACACAATTGTATCATCAATAATTATAGAAACATCAATATTCATGAGAATTGAATCATCAATATTCATGAATCAGCGATATTGTTCCAAATTAATTCAAATAAAGTTAAATCATGTGTATGGTATTTAAGTAATGGGACCTAGAGTTGAGAAATACTGTTTATCTATAATGTGGTCATGTATTATGTTCCGACAGTAACCTGTAGTAGCATGTTACCAGCCGTTCCACTGTCGGTAATAGAATCATGCTACGTGATCTGAGCTTGAATTTAGGCACTATCTCAAAGAATGTTTGTTTAATTTTTTGCCAGAAGTGCGGGGCGACTGGAGATCTCAGATCATCGAACTTCCTTGACAGATCACATTGGGACGATTTGGCACACAATTAGAGTTTGGGAAAGTATTGATCTGAAAAACCCTTGGCAATCAAAGCGGGCTAATCAATAGCTTATCTGAGTGTTCTGAACAACACACCAACCTGCCCCATGCAGTAGTCTTCACTGCCTTGTGGATTGATAACAATAGCGTCCATTATTCTACAGTGGCTCATTAACTCTAATACCGTCAATTATTATTATTGAAAGTTACATGGACTGCACCATAATCGAATCATCGATATTTTTGAGTATCGAATCCTTCATATTATTATCTAAAAATACTGAAAACAAAGTGTTGAACCAAATTACGTAATAGGTATTTAAAATAACAATAAAGTTCTGTCGGTTTAAAAATTAATATATCAACTATTGAAAAAAATCTAAATTTTCAAGGATAAACATATCTGACTCCTTGTGACACAAAGAATATATGTACATCGTCATTGTACTTGCCACCATTAGTCAAATACAAAACACATAATTTCACTTTAAATTAATTTGTAGCAATAATGTCGAACTGAGTTACGTTTTAGGCTTTAAAAATTGTATTATAGTGAAGCTATATTTTTATATGTAAATGAAATATATTTGTTTCAGATTATTTAAAAATAACTATACTTCATTTAAACTATATTTGAGCAGCTTAGTTCTTACGATTACTTTAACCAATCTGAAATGGTATTTCTTCAGGTTACGACACCATCAAAACTACATTCATTCATTAAAAAGTCAAAGTTTGGTTCCAACTTAAATAGTACATGTATTTTAATATATTCAAATTTAAAATTTTCAAAAAGTCTTCTCAAGTGTATTTTTTACAATGTTGTGTTCATTCTAACTTTTA
Organism: Homalodisca vitripennis; assembly: GCF_021130785.1. Classification (NCBI taxonomy): domain Eukaryota; kingdom Metazoa; phylum Arthropoda; class Insecta; order Hemiptera; family Cicadellidae; genus Homalodisca; species Homalodisca vitripennis. The sequence goes on from NW_025776433.1 coordinate 148,661, forward strand.
TTGCAGCAAAACACTGTTTGATTTCCACCCTCAATTCTAGTTTTCATCTCCTCACTATAAACTGGACATTTTGGATTTAAAGAAGCAAGGTAAAACCATTTAAAACATTGTTCAATGTATAATAATACTTTTTAAAATATAATAATATTTATACAAATGCTCATTCATCACCTTTGTTCTTGCCAATGTCACTAGCCTACTCAGTACGTAAATAAAATTAAAACAGCTGGAGATAATTACCTATGAATATCTATAGGTCAAATGTTATATTCGATTCTTTTGATATTTCTGATTGATAATCATGATTCAACTGTGGTGGTGACCACTTATTATACTGTGCAGCCTTTACATGTTTGAGTATGGATTAGGTGAGCAGTTAAAATATTAAGTAATTGTGCTATTTTTAAATTCAGAAAATACAGGATTTTTAAGTAGATTTTATGTACATACAAAATCAGGATGTTATGGTTACGTTAGTTTCGCGTTTGTTTTTTACACTAATTGTTCGTTTGTTGAGAGTTTTGTTAAATTTGTGTGCCATATTTTAAAATTTACTTTTATGTACACTGGTAATGAGATTCACATTATTATCTCCTGAACAACAATAAGAAACAAAGTTTTTAGGGGATGAAAATGACAAAAAATGAATTTTAGAACATTAATAGTGGAACTACTTTTCTTGCAGGTTAGGAAGTTATGGTTACACAAATTTACAATATTTGTGGCTTTGTCAAATTTTCTTTTAGGTAGCGGTAATGACCAGAGGGATTTGTGATCAGACCTTTTAGAATTTTATTTTTTTAGTGATAGAGGTATACACCTCAAGAGATATATTTCATCAGTCGTCATCAGCGCAGGGCTGTACGGAAGGGCAGAGGCAATTGTGTTTAGGCCTAATTGAATTTTTATGCTCATAAGGTCTAAATTAATAGAAACATCTTTTATGTGGGTCTAATTTCCTTAATTATTGCATTATTGTTATTTTATATAACCAAAGAAGCATAAAGGTCTGACATTAGCAGCAACCAATACAAGGTTGGCTCATGGTTACAGTAGCATGTGACATCTAGCATTGATATAAAACAAGGAAATATTGCTCCACACGATAAAAGTGCAATTTTAATATATAATATATAATAACTTCGTTATTTGTCATTTTCACCCCTTGAAATCTTATATTGATTTTGTTCAGGAGTATGATAGCAATAGGTTAATAATGTAAAACTCGTATTTTGCCACTCTGCACATTAATTTCACATTTACCCCAAACTATATTTGCTTTACAAAAGTTATTAAAAAGCATTACTGTATTAACTTATGTGCCATCTAAAATAGTAGGTACAAAATTCTAGTGGCTAAGTTGAGATTAGTATGAGATTATATATATATATATATATATATATATATATATATATATATATATATATATGAGTTATAAACAAACAATTGGTAATCATATCTTTCTTAAAAGTTAAGGTACAGTAAGTTCTCAGTTTTTTTTTTCATCACTATTGACATTTGCACAGTTTAGTCCAATTTTCATTTTACACATACAATTTTTATATAATTTTGGATAGTGTTTACTTTAGCCAGATTACCTAAAATAATCTACTAATAACTACTTTTAACAATTTCTTAAAAACTTATTTCATTTTTAGAATGATGTTTTTAGGTAGTTACAAACCATATATTGCATTAAAGTGTTTTAATTTTAGGTTATATATCAATTAGTTCATCAATCTTGGGGACCAAGAGGAATTGGGGTTTCTGGGTAGGGAAGGATAAGAAACTAAGGAGGGGTGGTAGGTATCGGAGGAGAAAATGAGCAGAAAGATTAGGTATACCAATTGTATTTGAATATTATTTAAGAGCTTTTTGGTACTTTTCCTAAATCTTCATTTTGGCCACAGCTTCTACCATCAGGGAGAAGATGATTGATCAGTTTTTTTTTTTTTTTTTTTTTGAAATTTTAGCTCTGTTAGCTATAGTGCTTCTTTGGCATCTCGACATAGTTTTTTCCTGATTAGATAAATTTAATTGTGTAGTTACTGTTTTTGTTTTGTTTTATGGTGCTAGTGAGTGGTGTGTTCTGCATATTCAATATTCTGAAATAGGTAACAATTATACACAATGTAAACAAGCAGATATCTGCACTGATGCTACACCAAATCACCTTAGCTCTGTTAGTCAAAGTCAAAGTCAAAGTCAAAAATATCTTTATTAACATAATCTTCAAGATTAGTAACAGAGTCATTAACATTAGAATAGTGTTAGTTATCATTTTTCCAATTAAAAAATTCAGTCAAGGAGTAGAATGGTCGGTCCTGCAGCCAGTTCTTGAGTTGTCGTCCAAATTGTGAATGTTCAGTTCTCTTGAGTTCGTCCGGGAGTATATTCCATATCTTGGCACCGATATAGCTTGGTTTCTTTTCAGTGGAGGAAAGTCTGTGAGCAGGAAGATGGTAGTCGTGTGAAAATCTGGTATTGTAGTAGTGAGTTTGTGCTCCGGTCTTTACTGTTTCTATTGCCCTGATATGAGTGTAGAGTACTACTTCCAGAACATATAAATCTATCACTGTCAGGATCCGGAGGTCTTTAAAGGCTTGCCTGCAAGATTCTCTGGGCTGTAGGTTTTTTTAGGAGTCTAATGGCTCTTTTTTGTAATACAAGAACACGCTGCAAGTTGCCTGCAGCTGTGCCGCCCCAAACTGCAATCCCATATTTTAAGTGAGACTCAAAAATGGCGTAATATGCTGTTTTTGAGGTTGTCAAGTCACTTATACTTTTCATCCGTCGTATCACGAACAGTCCGGTGCTAAGTTTACTGCATAAGTGGTCGATGTGTGATGTCCAAGAGAGTTTGTTGTCAAAAGTAATTCCAAGATACTTTGCGGATGAGGTTTCGTCTAGGCCCGGAAGTGTTTCAATGCTTTTGCCATGTCTTCCCAATATCAGATGTTTTGTTTTATTTTCATTAACAACAAGTTCATGTTTGTGGCAGTATTGTATTGCCATATTTAGTGCTACAAAACTATCCACTTCTAGTTGTTCTGGTTTTTGACCACCCAAAAGAAGGACAGTGTCGTCGGCATACATAAGAGTTTTACTGTAACCTTGCATGAACTCGGGGAAGTCATTTGTAAATAATATAAAAAGAACAGGTCCCAGCACTGATCCTTGAGGCACTCCTCGCGTGATTGATTTTGGATCAGAATTCACCGTGTTATTCAAGGCCATGGATCCATTGATTGTAAACGAGACTATCGAACATTGCAACATCTAAGTATGAAGCATTTTGGCTAACCATGCAGCATGTAATCTCAATAAAACTGAGTGTCCGTACTATACAGATGTTGCCACTAGAAAGGGTTTAAGGGTCTTGAATCAAAAAGAACAAAATAATAAATATTTTCCCAATCACAAATTTATTCCATCACCTTGAAGTCAATGGTATCACTCATTTCTCTTAAGCTACATGATAATGAAAAACATAAATGACATTATACCATTGTGCTTAAACAATGCATTGCTGCTGCTGTCCTTATGATCATTAAAAACAATGTTGCATAAATGGTTTTTTCATAATCAAAATCAATTCTTTTTTTAACAAGGTAGAAATATGCCACATCACATTTGTGTAACAATTTTTTGCTGAAAACAGATTGTACATCTATAACTCATTTCATTAGACTGAAAGTGTAATCTATTCTAATTAGTCTGCAGGACTATTGTTAAAATGTCATGTGACTGTACTGTTTGTTACAATTTTATTTATTCTGTAATTATCTTGTTGCCAACATTATTACTGATAAAATCAACGTGAAGATACAGCCTCTAACACTCAGCCAAATTCTATTGAGTGACAATGCATTATCATCGACCTCGTTTAGTTATATAAAATGAAGCTTTTTACAAAATTTCTAGTTTATAGGTAAATTTGTTCTTAGTTGTGCATATAGACAGAAATGAAACTTGTCCAAGATCTTGAGTGATAGGTTTCGATAACACTTAGCAATAGTTTAATTAAAATTGATGATTCACTATTTATTAAAAATAAATCTAACATTAATCCTCTCCAATTAAACCTTATATCAAAGATGAATAAAATCAAAATGCATAAGGATGGAACAAAATTCAATTTTAACAATGTAGCTGCTCCCATACATTAACACGTTCGCGACGACGTGTCCCACCGGTGGGGCATGTCCCTCACTACCAGTAGCATCACCACGTTTTCCAGCATAAATTTTAACTTTATGGGTGTAACCACTTTCTGAGCACAATTTGTAAATCTTAACACCAAACTTGTGTGACTTATTAGGGTTATACTGCTGAAAAATCAACCTACCGTGGAATGGAACCATAGTTTCATCCACAACAACGTTTTCATCAGGTGCCAACACTGCCTGAAATCGATTGTTTATTAAATCAACAACTTCCTTCACTTTGCCCAGTCTTGGTTCTGGGTCCACAACTACATCGCTGTTGTGAAAATGAAGGCATTTCAAGATCGCTTCAAATCTATCTCTCTTCATAGTTTTTTTTATAAATTCATTTTCATATTTAGTGTTACTAGACCAGTAAAGTTTTAATTTCAGCAGAGGATTAATTCCCATAACGATTATAATAGCAAGAACTTTTTTTTATTTCATATGTATTACAGTCATTCCAGTACCGCATGATCGATCGTCTTTTAACCTCATTTTTGGATAGCCATGCATTTGCATATCTATTTGTCTCAGTTACCATTAGTTGCACAACCTCATCAGTAACAAACTGAGAATAAACCATCATTGGACTTGAAACATCAAATTCGTATAACAAACCTTTGGCTCCAGTAAACGGAAACTGCATTATAGTTTCTGTACACTCGTCTTATTGGCCTACACGATTGCCTTGGACCACAAAACCATTATCATCACTATCCAAACCATCACTTTGTTCATTATCTTGGTTACTAGTACTAGGCAAATTTACATGACTATTTACAATAGTGTTGTTCAACTCACGGTCTTCTCCATCATCAGTGAACTCTGAGCTGCTCTCAACTTCAGAACCTGGCACATACACAGATAAATCAGATTGTTGTAATTCTATGTCTATGTCACTGTCATCCATTTCAAACTTTTGTAGTTTGTTGAACTTTATTCAAACTTAAACTTATTAAAACAATACAAAACTAGTAATAAAAAGTAAGCCGACAACCAAACAATGTAAAGAACGTTTGCACTGGTAAAAAAGTGAGGTTTGGAACGAAACTAACAAAACAACTCAACACTTCAACTGGCTAGCGGGACAGAGTGCAACTGGTGGAGTGTCTAGAAACAGTCACAGGAAACATGAGCGTGTCCCACGGGTGGGACATTATGCACATTTCTAATAAGGTGTTAACTAGGGACATCATGTCCCACCGGTGGGACGGTGGGACATGATATAAAGTTACCAATAAGCACTTCTAACAATTTTAAAATTTTTTTGGTACTCATATAGTCTTTTAAACATAATTTTTAACGTATTAAAGTAAAAAAATTTACGAATTTTTTGAAAACTCCCATGTTATCAAGTTCGTCATTTACAAAAAACAGCAAATTTCTGTCGTGAACATGTTAATAATACACAATATTAGAACAACCTACTAAGGATTATTTTGATTGTATGAACAACATAAAACATATCATTAGAAATGAAATAGCCAGTGTTCTAACACGTTACACCTTATTACTATCTATCTACTTTAACATGTTATACATGCATTGCTTTAGGAAGAAAGTATATTGATTATCAAGAATACAAAAGTTTATTTTTACACCATATGATCCCAATGGTTTTTTTGTAGACTGCACAGTAGTCGGCCAAGAGTGTTATGCCGATTCATGATTCTTTTGTGGTGTGACGAAATATATTGTACTATGTACAGTGGCCACTAGAAGGATAATTACTAAACTGCAGCAAGAGTCTATTTTAATAGTAGTAGCAATAATATTAGGAGAGCCCACATTGGATAGTTCACTATCTTAAAAAGTTTCATTGAATAAATGTCATTACTTTCTTTTGTAATTTATATTTTTACTTTATTTTTTTTCTGAACTTTCTACCCAAAATTTGCCATCCAGAACTGGCCCTTCATGCCATATGTTAATCTGTGGGTACTGGTGAACATTGTCAGTCAAATTTCAGTGTTTTTATAACTTTACTTTATATAAGTAACTCATAAAACCTACATTTTTTAAGGTAGGCGTATTTAATTGTCTTTTAATTGTGTTCATTAAAATTACGCAAATACATTGTTTGATTGAAAACATTAAATATATTGTACATAATAATAATTTTATCATAAAAAAAATGGTACTACAAAAAAAGATTTATCGTTTTTCAACTTATTTTACCCAATATAACTAAAATTGCTAAATCACACCAATATTTTGTATTTATTTAAAACTAGAAAGGGATCAATGTTTTGCATAAATCAAAGTCTACATTTTTTATTGTAGGCCTAATCTAACTCATGAGATTCTTTAAACAGTCTATAAAGTACATAGTATGTTAATGAGTTTTAAATAATAGCCTATTCTAAATTTAAGGAAATGTATTTTTACAATAAAACTACAAATATAATAATAAATTAGTTATTATGAAAATTACTTTACAGAATGTTTAAAAGTTTGAAGTTCTGAAATAAGGAGGTGATTCAAACAAATATGATGAGGCAAACACATGAACTTGAACTATACATTTTAAACTGATTTGAAACACTTCACATCACAAACTGTGAACAAGGAATATAGCAATCATAAAATATTTAGAAACTATCATTGATCCAATCAATCAGCCTAATACAATACTGGTACACTGCAAGTCCCACATGTATGCTGATGACCTCCAGATATATGTCCACGTTAACCCACACCAAATCGATGATGACATTACCATGATCAACTCTGATATAAAAAATGTACTGGACTGGACTAGTAAACATGGACTTAAACTAAACCACGAAAAAACTAAACCAATTGTGATTTCTCATTATCGCTCTCGATCTTTGATCGATTTTACATCTATACATAACGTTACTGTGAATGGAACTGTACTACCTTATTACGATAAAGTTAAGAACTTAGGACTGACAATAAATTGTACTCTTAGCTGGACTGATGCAGTGACAGAGACTTGTAAGAAAGTTTTTGCATCAATACATTCCCTGAAAAAACTGCAGAGGTTTTTGCCGCTTCACATAAAACTGTTGTTGGTTAAAGTACTCATACTGCCTCATTTTTCTTACTGTAATAGTGTGATGAACGACATGACTGTGGCTTTGGGTGAAAAACTCCAGAGAACCCAAAATTATTGTATGAGATATGCATTTGATCTCAGGAGGGATGAGCATATAACGCCCTATTATATTAACTCAAAGATCTTGAAGTTAAATGACCTCAGATCAATAAAAATCTTAACATTGGTCCATTCAATTTTAAATTCTGGCTTTCCAAATAATTTCTTAAACGATTTCCAATTTGTCTCTCAAAGTGGTGTGGCTAGAACTCGCTCTGGTTCATCTGTGCTCCGCATGCCGTTGCACAGAACTATTGTATATGACAAGTCTTTTGTAGTAACAGCATGTCGTCTGTGGAAATCCTTTCCTCGTACCATAACATCCTTAGAGAGTCGTCCTCGGTTCGTGGCGTCGTTGAGGGAGCACTATCTGGGGCAGATGGTTGGGGCGGGGTCGGCATAGGTCTCTTTCGCTGCGGTTGCACTGGCATGAGTAGTGTGTGTTGTGAGGGTAGTGTGTTTGTAATATTCATTACATACAAGTATATGTTATTATTTTTGTTTGAGTATGTGTTTAAAAATAAGTTTATATACCTTTTTAATCATTATATATTTTTTAGTTTATATTCTTCAATAAAGTTGTACTTTTTGTTATTCATATTTAAAATGTTTACAGCAAAATATTTAATTTTATTATTATTTAAAAAAAATAAGATATTTGTTATAGCTACTATATGAGGTTAAATGTAAGAAAGGGCCATGAGGCCCTAATTTCGCCTCAAATAAAGAAATATTTCATTTCAATACTAGCAGATGAAAAGGTTAGTCTTCTATATCATCGCTATAAAATATACTACTATGCCAGTAATATATAATTAGAGCAAAATTGTTAGGCAAATTGTAGAGGGAGGATTAAAACACAAAAGCCATTGTGTTTTGGCTGCTGTAGAAAGTCATATTTCAGCAGGTTAAATATTTACTTTAGCTATTTTACTTTTTTTTTTATTAAGGAAAATGCTTGAACATGAATGGTAATGCCAATTCTAGGCAGTTAGTAAAGCTTGAAAAAAACTCCTGCAATGCGACAGTTTTAGGTTAAAAGTACAAGTTATTTAAAGAAAAAGTTCTTTATTTTTAAAATTACAAATTTTGGCTTCAAGTAGTCCCGGTTTACGGTATGTTAATGTGCCGCATATGTGGTATGTGACAGAGGATTAAATAAAATTGAGGAAAAATATAAACAAGAAACAATATTCTAGAAAAGAGGAAAAATTCCTCAAGATAGTGAATTCTATTTTAACCTATGAGAAACATACAAATATAATTTGATTCAAAAGTTCATTATGTTGCAATCAAATAACAGCCAAAAATATTACAGTTAATGTTTATCTTAGCCATTTCACAATATTTGTTGTTATTTAAAAATTGACATGTTTCAAAAGTAAATAAAAAAAAATTTTAATGGTTGAAAACCACTATTTAACTTTTAAGTATCTTGTAAAAGGGACTTAAGTAAATAAACAAGTTGTTAGTAATGAGTCCAGCCACCAACAAGCTGTGATACTATGAATGAAAAACATCTTCAGGATAGTACCAATCAATAAAATGTAAATATTTCAAGGTTTGATCACGAATGCTTGTGAGAGAAAAAATGTTTCAAACACACACAACCATAATATACCAAGTAGCCAGGGGGCAATGGTCACCATACTTAGAGTACAGTACACATGAATTTAAAATCCCATTCTGATACAATAATAGGTGAGCTCTAGACAACAGAAAATGTTATATTAAACAAAATGTGGACCTCTCCCATGTCTTGAAATGATTCATGCAACAAAATTTAACCATTTAGAAACAAAAAAAATTAATCAGTGAGATGTGCAAATAAGTTTCATAATGACAAACAAGACTGAAATACCAGTGGAAAGGAAAACGATGGATAAACTTCACCTTGTAGGAAGAAACTGTGGCCAAATTAAGAAAAATAGGTGAATGTAAAGATAAACTCTGTAAATTGCCCTCAATCATAATTAGTAGACCTATACTTCTCACCCAGATTTCTTGTAATCTTTACCTGTAAATGTTGATAAACCCTGCATTACCCTCTTCTGCCTCCCCCTCCTTAGTTCGCTATTCCCCTCACCTAGAAACCTTCCATTCATTCTGTTCCTTAGATCGATGAACTACGTGGGATATAAATTGATTACAATAAGTTAATTTTCATTCAATGCGTGGTTTGTCTGCTCCTAAACTTTATTTTGAGAATTAAAAGCTCGTATTATAAAAATGTTAATATTTGTTTTAAATCATATATGACTAAAGTAACCTATGATGTTTTAAAAACATTGCCGGTATATACTAAAATGCACTACTGTACCGAATGGACGAAACACATGGGGTTGCATACCACTGAGGTCGTAGTAATGAATACTTGATTTGCAAAGTTTACTTATATGTTTAACTTTGGTAAATAAACATAAAAGCACCACTTCTAGACGTTAAAAATAATGTACTGCCACGTTGCTGCCAAATAAAGTGATAAAGAACTGAATGATATCATGGGGATGGGCCTAATGGTTCCTATGTTTTATGGGAATTGTGCATACAAACTTAATTATTAAAACCTTAAAATTGACTTCCTTTCACGTTGATGTCGACTCACAAGTGCGGCTGTCATCATCTTGGCTCGACATTGCAGCTGTAGTCGGAAAAAGTGAAGATTAGTAAACTAGAAGTCTAAAACATGAATGCTGGAAGGATTCAAAGTTGAATCAGAGACTCGAAGTTAAAATCAAAGACTAGAAGTTGAAATCAGATACTGGAAGTTAAAATTAGAGACGGCTGAACTCGCCTAAAACAAAATTACGACAGTATTAGCCATTTATCGAGACAACTTAAGATTCATGACAATGTGGTCTTCTCAAAAGGACATCACCACACTATTATCAATATTAATGTGCCAAATAAAACATCAACTAACGTAAGTTACTTTACTATATACAACTTTACTTTATATTAAATTCAAAATTAGATGTCTTCTTAAAAAAGGGTAAAAAGGAAAGGGTTACATCGACTGTATTGGTTCCAACAACACCAGAAAGAAAAGTGTTTATAAATGGTCATTTAACACCATATTTAAAAAAAACTTGTTTTGTGGCTAGAATTATGAAACAGCGAAAGAAATTCAAGTTTGTGGGTGATGAATTCCAAAATTGTTTTGAGGAGGGATGAGAACTGTGATGCAATAAGGATGTCCAGTGCTCAGGATTTGGACAGAGTAAACAAAGCTTATACTGATGTCAAGATCACAGATGGACGTCCATAATTCTGTTGGGGCATGAAGAGTGCTTCAAACTGGTTATGTCTTGGACTGGTTTTGTATTTGTCATCTATGCAGATGTGTATTTCTAATCTTCAAGATCAAACTACCAAACTCTTATCAGCAAGGTCAAACTATTCAATACTGGCTATGTGTCCTCAATTTGATGCAGCTTCCTGGAGTCCTAATACTTTGTAAACAATGATGTTTCATCATAAATATTATTATTAGGTTTTAATTTATATTATTGTTAGTAATTTATATGGTTCAATTTTATATATGTGTGTGTGTGTGTGTGTGCGTGCGCGCGCGCGCTGTGTGTGTGTGTTTGTAAATATAAATTACTAACAATTATTGTTTATATATAGTATAGTTTACATTATAGTATACATTCAAAACCTAATAATAATAATAATATATATATATATTTATATATATATAATGATATATATATATATATATATTTATATATATATATTGATATATATATTTAAATATATTTGATTTGTTGCTCTATTGGTATGTTTATTATTAATAAATTATTGTTTTATTTGTTGTCTGTTATATTAATATAGTTTTTATTATTTAATTTTATTATTTTTTATATTAAACAATTTTATTGTGTAAATTCCTATTTTTGTAGGAAAATTGTAGTAGGGGTGGAATAATGATTTTAAGTAGATGGGATTTAAGGTGAAAGCGAGTGGTTTTACCAAATAAATTAAACACATATTTAATAGAAGAAAATCGATTAGAATTTTTTATTTTTAAATATAGTATAAGGAATTATAACTTTATTTTGGTAGGTTTATATAGATCTCCAGCATCTAGTGTAAACATATTTTTGGATAAATTAAGTCTAATCAAATTACAGCAAGACTGCTCTGTTTTTTGTGCTGGAGACAAATATTAATGTTCTAATCAATTCTAAAGAGCAGACAATGCTGAAAAACATGTTGGTTAGTCATAATATGGAATATTTAGTCAGGTTTCCAACTGGAGTAACAAACGTTTCAGAAACCGTTATTGATCATTTCTTTGCTAAAAAGCGTTTACCAAATCAAATTTCTGTAGAAGGATGTGTAATATGTCTCTCAGATCATGATGGGCAAATTTGGATGCCTGGAAACATACCGTAAATAATAGCACGTTTACACCTGTTCAGAAACGGTGTTACTCGCAAGAAAATTTCCATACTTTTTCATATTTGATATCAAAAGAATAGTGGTATGATGTATATTTTTGTTCAGTTGAGCAAAAATATGATCAATTTGATTACTTACTCAAATTCTATTTCAATCAAGCATTCCCCATGAAAACAATTAAACAGAGAAATTCAAATAAT
>NW_025776434.1:0-27319 GCF_021130785.1 Homalodisca vitripennis
TTGCCCCAGCCTTAGCTACGGGCCTGGTTAAGATGCAAAATCTCCTTCAGGAGATGAGGACACTCTAAAAACGGCACTTAGGCCGCAGCGTTCTTCAAGAGCAACACTATAATTTGGTAATACCACTCAAAACCAATTGATCACATGCTGCTGGCTGAAGAGGATAACGTAATAACAATATTAAATCAAGTCCGAAACCGCCAAAGTATTATTTCAGTGATTTTTTGACGAGACGACAGATATTTCACATGCTCGAACAAAAACTGTCTTTGAACTTAAGATATGTACACAACAATAAAATTCGGGAAGATTTTTGTTAAATTTATTGATGCTTATGAAAACATATAAATCCATCAGTCTAGATCAAGATGTGCATAGTGAGCAATCGTTTTAAGTGGATGAGGCTCTAGGAAAGATTGTTGTTAAATTACTTCATTGATTTATCCTTAGCATTCTGAACAACTGTGTAGGAATTGGCACAGACAGTTGTAGTGTAATGTCGTCTGAAGCAGCGGGTGCAGTATCTGAAATACAAAAGGTTGCAAAACATTGCATGTAGATGTCCGTGTTTAAATCACGCCTTGAACAACTCTCTTTCAACTTCTGTAAATATTACTTGTATCCGAAATACAGTAGGGATAATGAAATCAGTAGTGTCGTTTTTCAATGTGTCGGCCAAGAGAAATCAAGTTTTAAAATTAACACTAGGGCGTCAGTTAAGTAGTTTGTGTGAAACTAGATGGGTAGAGCGACATGATGGAGTAATTCAGTTCAGATCTGGGATTCGTCAGATAGTTGAAGCACTCACATCTATCTCGTCATGGCAAGATCGCACAACTTCGTCAGTTGCAGCGACTTTGCTCAACTCTTTATGCACGGCTGAGTTTTTAATATCAATGATGTCATTGATTGGCGTTCTAAAAGTCTCATTGCCGCTCAGTCGACTTCTACAAAACACCATCACTTGACACTAACCGGGCATCTACCGCAGTCACCAACACCATGGGCAACATTTAAAGAAAGAAGGATTAAATGTGATGATATATTCAAACAAATATTTTTTGAAACCAAAGCGCTAGCAGAGGAGCTGGATGTTGAATTGAAGTTACCAAGACGTACGGGCAGTCAAACTAAGAGATCAAATCACCCAGGAGACGTAGAAGAGTACTACAGACGATCTATTTATATACCTCTTCTTGATAATGTTTGTGCTGACTTAACATCCAGGTTAAGTTATAGCTCACTGGAATGTTTTGGCCTACGAGGAATAATTCCCACCAATATAGTTGAGGATGCCAGAGAAAAAAATGATCTCATTGTCAATTTAAAAAAAGGTTTCGAACAGTTTGCACCTATTATCGGTGATGGAGATACCCTAAGTAATGAAATTCAGTTTGAAGGTGAAGTGGACCTGTGGAAAAATCACTGGAAGATGAAGAAGGAGAAAGAGCAAAATGTAAAACTCCCTGAAGATATATTGAAAGTGTTAGACTCCTGTGACCCAAATATATTTCCAATTATCCATGATGTTCTCAAAATCTTGGCCACACTTCCAGGTACGTAAATTAATAAATAAAATTAGTCATATAGGTATGGGCTGGCTGGGTGACTTTACATACTTTAGATATGTGGGTTTTAAATGGAAAAGCACACAGAATGGGTACTGTATTACCTGAAGGAGTAATACTATAAGAACTAACCTAAGAATAAAAATTGTTTTCCAAGTTTTAACTTAAATAAAATATAAATGTTAAACACACAAGCAAGTATATATTAATTTCTTCATTCATGACAACACTAAAATAAGTAAATTCATGTAAAATTAATATGTAGTCCTATATTTTATAATAACTATTTTCAAGTTTCCCATGAGTGATTTTATTATTTTATTTCCAGTCAGTGTGGGCTTCGGCAAGGAAAGGGACTTCTCTCCACTTTAAGAAAGAGTAAAGACTTGGCTCAGATCAAGAATGGGGAGAAGAAACACGTCCCTCACGGCGGCCTTTGCATTGCTTCAGACGCTTCACTAGGCAATCTTTCAAGTGGACACAGATAAAATAACTAGAACGATTTGCCAAAGTAAGGTTGCAATGAGAAGGCTTGAGTTTGTGTTATAAGGAATTTTGTTAATTTTGCAACCAGTATTTGTAGTTTTAAAAGCCATCCTTGTACACAATAAACTTGTTTTCAGTAAATCAGTAGCAAGTTTCTCTGTAACCAATCCCAATTTATTAACGTTATAGAATATTAAACCTCTCCTTTGACTATTAAAATTGGTCTTAAGGGGTCGTCCGGGGGCCATATGCTGCGCATGTTAAATTAGTCGTGTTTAAGGGTACACATTATCTCTAAAACCTGTACGACGTAACCTACTATAATTTTTTTATTTGTGTTATGTATGTCTTTTATGAGCATTTTATTAGCACAGGAAAAGGAATTTCTAAAATAACTTTAATTTAGGTTATTTTTAAAACAAAATTGTTTATAAAATTTACTTTTTTATATTCAAAAATTTTTGGACTTTGTCAACTATGTTAGAATTGGTTTTAGGTTTTAAAACCAAATTTCCTGTGCGTGTAAATAAAACTCATGAAATTGTGAACAAAACAAAACAAAAACTGATACTGATACCCTCGAGTAGTTTTTTGGAAGATGATGGGTACCGAAAGTGTAAAAAAAACAAAGATTTTTTTTCGGGAAATTATCCATTTCTTTCTAGGCTATAACCTAAACAATTAGTAGGAACTCATGCTATTCTCAGTGACATTCCTGCTGCACTGGGATTATATATTCCTGCTGGCTGGGTTATCTGGATCCTTCTGTTGCGGTGTTATCCTGTAACTAAACGTCTTTTAGCTGCCCTTCCTGCTTCTGGTCGGACACCTTTTCAATCTCTTCCACCGCCTTTTGCGCCTTCCTTATGCGCATCCTGTCGAATCGCTTCATAACCTCAACACAGTTTTTTGCCTGGCATTATACCTACTTTCTTGAGTACTTCACGTTTAACAATGTTTCCTTTGTTGAAACAGGCAATGGCTTCATAAACACCAATCTCAAGGGTCTTTTTCATAACTAAAGTCGATTTTGGAATACGCGACCACACCACACTGTTCAGCGACTCGCTCGGATTTTGGGTCTGTCCACGAAGACATTTCGCCAGCAGCGTGGAGTTAGCTAGGTCCTTGAAAAATTTGTTTAACCTGTTCCATTACTACAGGGGCAATGTGGAAGTGTTCATTGTGGGCATAGGCTTCTTTCTTCTGGATAGCTTGTTGGTATTTGCACCACGTATCAGCAGTTTTCGGACACAAACTGTGCGCTGGTTCTTTATTTGTTGAAATGAGATGGAAATATTCTGCCCCCAAACAGCCCTCTTCATATTTTCCTTCTAATGGCCAGCCCATAGTATAATTAAATTTAATTTATAGCCTCCAAGTGTAACGTTTATGTTTTTATGGACCTCATTTTCGGAAGTTGGATTGATCACCCAACTAGACATTTCCACTGCGGTTAGCTAGCCCGCAAAGTTGGCCGATGCATTCCCTAAAACTGAGCGTGCAGTATTTGCCTATCAGAGTTATGATGGGTCGCTGAGAAATTGCCATAAGCGCTGTTGCCTAGCCAGAGCCGCCACTTTGGACCTTAGACCGGTGCGCCGGCAAGTTTAATCCTGAGCGGGTGATATGGCATTGTCTCGACAATTAGGCTTGTTGTGGATGAGCTGCCGACCTGTTCACTTGGATTGTGGAAGCCCTCTTCACGTCGTGGATTTTCAGCATTTCTTCAGGGAAAATTTGCTTAGAGGTAAGGCAGACCGTCATTTTCTATAATTCAAATCTTTGTCAAAAAGCAATATTTTAAAAGCGTTAAAATTTAAATCATTATTAGACTTTTGCAATCATTAAAATAGGTTCTCTTTATTCATGCTTGGACAATCCTAAGTAAGGCACATGGTACATAAGAACGATGTTTAATGTATGATTACTTATTTTAAAAGTAATTAGGGTTTCGTTTATTGTGTTGTCAATATTTTATGTTGTGTGATAAACTGCCCAATTTGTATTTTATTGGGAAAGAGCTGAATATGAAAATAGTAACTGTCTGTTTAATGTGTATAGCGATATAAAATTCACTCATATAAATCTAAACTGTAGCTTTAAATGAATACGAGCCAATTATGCAATATTAATTTTGAAGGAAGAAACTTGGAGTAGAATTTAGGGTAGTTAAAATCTGTTTCAGTAATATTTTGGTAGCCTTAAAATGTCTAATGTTAAAGTAAATGTATATTTATAAAAAAAAAAAAAATCCAAGTACGTTCTTGTTTGTGAATATAAATGGTCTCATTTGTTTTGTATGTTTAAAGAACAGTGTAATTTGTAAAATGTAAAGTTGTAAATTTGTCAATTTTGAGACAACGATTGTGGTTTGTACACAATTGTTCGATGACAATGAATATTGCAGTAACCTTATTGAATATTGCCAGTAACTTTGATTTTATTTGTGCCACAGAATATTGAAGTGTTGTTATCAATATATTTATCTTAAAAATATTTACCTTTCGTCGTTAAGAACAGGTTATTAGCTGCTCTACTAGCTAACTGTCCGTATATAATATTTAATTATTGTCCACTATTTTCAGAGCCAAATTTATTAATGTTTCATATCTCGTAAATTTATTAATGTTTCATATCTCTGATATATCTCGTAGTAATGATTTTTAAATGACAATTTAATGATTTTGTTTAGTAAAGTTCTAATGTGGTCTAAATAATAACCTTATTTTCGTACTTGTGATTTTGTACAAACTGTCCAACAGGGGCGCACCCAGAATTTTGGTTTGGGGGGGGCTTCGGCTTCCCAAAGTATAAAATGTACGCCTATAGTTTTCCATTACATGACCTTCAATGACCAGTAATATATAATTAGTTGGCCTATAAACATATCGAACTACAATAATGTAACATTTGGTACATCACTGTATTACATGATCATTAGATAATTGAGTAAGCTAAAACCAACTGTCTGTGGCCTGTTTCATAATCAACTACAAGTTAATCTTATTAGAGAAAAATTTAAGTTAATAGGCTACTATTACATTAAACCAGCTTTTAGCTCAATTAAAACCTTATTAAAATTACAAGTTAAAGCTTTATATTGATTTTTATTATGAAATGTCATTCCTGGAATAAGTTGGACTGTCATTAATTAGTTTTAAGTTTTCAAAGGAAAGAAATAATACATTTAAATTACAAATGTAAATTTAATGATTACAAAATGAGATGTAAGTTAAAGTTAAAAATATTTACAAAAGACAAAATCTAGACGTCTGGTCGATTTTTTGAGAACAAGAAACTACCTCTGTATTGGTCACTTCTATTTCACGGTGAATATTCAAAGCCGCCAGTCCACTCAGTCTGTTAGCACCCATGGTATTCCTTAGATAGGTCTTGAGTCTACGTAATGTTTGAGAACGAACCTTTCTGCTGTACTCGTAGTTACAGGGATAGTGCACAATATTTTCAACAATATGTGGATGTTAGGAAACATGTCCTTATCACACAAGTTCAACAAATCAATTACATTTCTTGGTGTGTTGGTGTGGGTCTTAAAGCTGTTGTGCCACAACTCAAAACTCGGCTTTGAGCAGGCTTTTCGTTGTTCCCCACCACTTTCAATTATGTCATTTTTATAAAAACAAACACAGCTGCAGATAATTAAGTTTTGAGGTTTCTTCCTTTCCACGTGATCCATCGGCTGTAGGCATCAGACACTCAAACCCCTTCAATATATGTCTTTATGTTTCATTGAATCGGGATTCCAAAGAACTTATCAAAGATTCAATCCAAGGGATGAAAATAGATCGCCGGGTTAGTACACTTCAGGCGTATCTGCTGGTGTGTTGTTTCTATTTTGTTGTCTGCCAACTGTTCGGGGCATGGAGATTTTACATCCAAAGTTGTTGGCCATATGGGGTATGGGTAGCCTCTTCAAACAAGGAGTGAAACTCTTCATCCGCATTTGTTCTTATGGATTTTAGGCTTTCAAGTACAGTTTCAGCATGTGTGATTGCAGAAGATAGTTCCAAAATCACTTCCTTGCAGCTTTTTGCTTAGGTTTACAGTGTAACCAAGGAGCTTGTCTTGATGCCAAGAGAGAAATGATGAATTCGCCTTGACGTAAAGAGCATGAGTAAAATAAGGAGTTTCCAGAAGAAGAGTCTCTATCACTCCACTCCAGTTTTTTATTTCCTCCAAACGCTACTTCAACTGGTTGAAGAAGCTCCTTCATGACAAAGACGGCATCATGCCTTTGCACCCATCTTGTTGGACAAAGTTGTAGCAGTTTTTTTCCTGTTGGTTTCAACATTTATCTCCGATGCAATACACTGTTGTAAAACGTTACGGCTTGTCTTTTAGGAGTGTGTTTGAAAAAATTATACACCCTCTCTCTACTATTCCGAAAACAGTTTCTGATAGCGGTGCCAAACTTCAGAAGCGTTTGATAATGCCAGATTAAGGCTATGAGAAGCGCAATGCACAAATATTGCTGTGGGGTGAGCTTCTTGGATACAGGCTTGGGTCCCATTAAACTTCCCACTCATGGCAGCCGCTCCATCGTACCCCTGGCCACGTAGGTTATTGACGTCAATGTTACTATCTTTCAAGTCCTTTTATTACAGTTTTTGCCAACTCCCTACCGGTTGTGGAGGTTAGTGGCATGAACTTGAGAAAATTGCTCACATATTTGGTAATTATTTGATGCATCAGAATCTACGTATCGTAGGACACAAACGAAAAAACTGTTCAAATTGTTGAAACATTCGGACGTTTCATCTGCGAGAATACTAAAAAACTTAGCCTCTTTAACTTTAGTTGCTATTTTTTCAGTTATGATCTGGTTACAAGCATCAATTATTTGGTTTTGGAAGTTCCAACTTATGTACGTAGCATTTTTTTCCACATGATTCAAAGTGTTTTTTTAAATCTTGATCCCCCGCTTTCAATTCTGGCTGGCTCTAAGCAGTGCTCTTAAAGTTACCCTCATTCTCGGCAGGTCTACGATTTATATCAAACTCGCCATAAATCTCTATGGCCCCTAAGAGCAATATTTTGCCTTCCACACAAAATAATAGTGTCTATTATCGGAAGGATTCTTTTCACGTTGTTTTGGGCTTGAAGGTCTTTCCCTTTATCAAGGGATTTGTCGATTGATTTGATTTCCACTATCCATTACTCTTTTAAAGTTAGCTGCGCTTACACAAGAGTCCTTGTGGTACTGTGAGGCTGCATGCTTTTCAAATTTTTCTAATGCTTTTTTCCAGTTAGAAAAACCTTCCTCAACAAGTTGGCCAGTATGTTGAGCGTTTACTCTTGCTTGCCTACTTCTTTTTTGGAAAAAGCATATACAATGAAACACAGTATGCAGAGTCTTCAATTCCAGAATAAGACAGCCAAGTATATTTATTTAGCCATGAAAACAAAAATTTTCGTTGTTTGAGTCCCCGTACGTTCTGTAAGGAAAGTTAAAACTACTTTGAGGGACCCATCTGTCATTCAACACTTTTAACTTTTCACTGTCTGTCAATTTTTTTTGTTTTAAACAAAGCAATGTCTAAGTTATTTTGACTTACATCGGGACTGCAGAGTTCTTACGTTAAGCTCCCGAGACATCCTCCAACACAAAACTCAGGCTGTTCAGCACATGTAGGCAGCTCCTTACTTGCCGAAATATTTTTGTGGCATTTCAACGGTTTAAAATAGTTTTGTATACTAGCTTTTCTTTTATCACCCATAACTTACTAGACTACTGTCCAACCAATTTGTCAGACTCTAGACCACAAACACACAGCTTGAAAACCTTGACAGCCAGACAACCCATAACATCACACACTATACTGCAATTCGATAAAACTACGACTGTCAACTGGACAAAAGGACAAATTCACTTCACTGCCGGGGCGGGCACACGGGCGCGTCTGGTGAGAGTTGTGGAAAACTAGAGCTGGTCGCCCATGGCAAACGGCACGTAGTCATCGCCATAGAGCAGGATGGAATGGAGGGAGCTAACCACAGCAGCGCAGGCAGTTATACTGTGTGAAAATACATACGTCTAAATATTTGTTTCACAACTCTTGATTTCTATGATTTAATCTGTGTTACTTTAATAAATAGGTTTTAACGTTTACCATTCATTATAGTTTATAAAAGTACGATAAAACATATATGATGATACATAACGAATGATTAGTCACATACAGTATTTATTAGTCGGATTTAATATCAGGTCCTTGGGGGGGGCTTAAGCCCCCAAAGCCCCCCCCTGGGTGCGCCAACTGCTGTCCAATAATAGATTATCATTTATCTTTTACATGTTATTTTGTGAGCTCGTGAGTTATGATGCCAGTTAAGCTGCACAAGTATTATTTCATAGAAAAGGATTAAAAATGTTTTGAATGTAACTGAAACCAATATATATATCGATATTATGAAGTTTAGAATTTTATGTAATATAAATGTAAAACAGTAACAGATTTTAAAGATTAAATTCAGGTTTTAATTAAATGAATCCCAATTATTAAAAATATAAATAATATTATAAAATTAAACCATATAAAAAAAATAATGCTTTAGTAAATAGATTTATTAAAATGTTTAATATGAATCTGCAAAAATTATTTGTTTTACACCATTGTAGTTAATTATGTAGTTTAATTATTTGCCTACCAAAAATACTAATATATTATTGAATATGTAGGGCTTTTCTTTACGTTCCGGACATCGTCAAGCGAACGGAACGGTTGGTTGACAGCCACAGCCATCAGCATCACGTCGCATCGCCGCTACCGCGTCGTCGCCGCTGACCGGTGGCCGTGGTGACATTGGCCCTCCCCGCCCCCGCACCGCACTGCCACTGCCGTGTGCCTACTCACTGGGACTTCTATTCACTCACCGTTATCGCCTGTCATGAACCGATAAGTGATAGAATAGTCATTCTTTTCCACTTGGTGAACTTGGTGAACTTGAATCAATATTATTTTGGATTTGGCTGGCCAGCACGGACTTAGACTGTGATAGTCAAAGTTAAATACAACGAATTCTATTTCATATTGGTGCGGTTATGAGACTTCTGGACATTTCAGGGGACATTTCTGGACTCTGCCAGTGATGCAATTCGTTCGCTTCATTTGTCAATTATGTTAGTTATTAAATGTCTCACTGTTCATTTAAATGTTTAATGTTTGTTTTCATGAGTACTCTTTTCAGCGGTGGCCACCTGCTTTGTTGTTTATTGTCATAATTGAATATTGATTATAGCTATTAAGTACTGATCATTGATTATTGTGATAGATTTTTATTATTGTCCGCCATGGTGATTTCTGATATATATTTTGGAGATTTATCATACTTTATTGAAATTAATTGTTGTGAATACTTGTGAATTCGACCTAAGGTCACTGATTAAGAATATTTACTTCCTCTCATTGAGTTTATTAGAAAGTTGAACTGATACTTATCAGGTTGATGAGCTGAATATGTTTCCTGTCTTTTTGGAATTTTGAAATGGGTTCTTAATTTGATCATGTTTAAATAAATCCAAGATTTTCTGATATATATACAGTATTTAATTTTCCTTCATAATTTAGTGATAGTTTTGTGGAATTGAAAAATATAACAAGCACAATTAGATTGAATAAATTGATATATGCCAAGTAAATTTAATTAATTTTGCTGGGTAACCTAGAGTCCCCTCAGGACTTGATTACAATTAGTTATCAGCACTTCATACTTAAGGATGGAGTTGTGCCGAGATACACAAACATAGTGGTTTAGTAAAATTTGAGTTTAACAAGGTGAAATAACTTTAGATGTTATTAGTGGATTTCCAGGAAACTAATAGTGTATTATTGGGGTTCATAATCATAGCTTGTGAACCGAGCATGAATAAATGTTAGGGCTTTGGGTCTGCCTTACTGTGTGCTTTTGGAAGGGTTTCTTCCCCGTCGTTACCCTCAGCAACCTTACCAACGGGGTGGCGCCCATTAAACAAATAATTTTCAACAACTTGAAGAACACAGTTAGGTTAGAGCCTTAGCACCTGGGACTTGGAGTTCTGCGCACAAGTATTATCAGAATACCTACCCTTCTCCCTGAGTCTGAGTCGGAGCAATGTTGCCTCATGCTTTTGTTGGCATGGCAAAATGGCGCCCAACGTGGGGCTGAATATTTTTGTGATTTGTTTTATTTTCTTATGAGGTCTTACAACTTTAGAAAATAAATATACTGTAAGAATTCCTGGAATATACTCAGGACAAGATTATTTTGGTTTTGTGCTTGGCCGTTCTAAACCTGGATTTATTTAGAATTTATGAGTTTTTCTGTCGCTTTGTATAATTTATTGTCTTTGTTAAAAATGAGTGCCTATCATTTAAGAAAAGCTGAGATTAAGTATGAATTGAAAAATTCGTGGATTGACTACAAGAAGGCAATGCCAACGAATTAAGGAAATTATTCTCTCGATGTTGCGCGGATAATATCCCGGTTAATCAGGCTGTGGTGAATTCACTTGACCCCGAACAGGAAACTTAGCGAGTGCGAAGGAACATTCTCAGATCTATCAGTTGTGGTTTCAAGATTATGAAGGTAACTTCAGTGACAATGAATGTAATCGGATCACCGCAAGACTTCATTACTTAGTAATGCGAATAGAGAAGAATACCTATTGCACCCTCTTTGGACCTCGAACCAGCGCAGTTGAAAGATGACCTTTTGAAGAAGACTAAATATATGTTGGACACTTTTTACTAACACAGCTCGCGAAGACCAGTACATTAAACAAACAGGCAGCTGATAACAAAACACCAGAGACATCGACTGAACAAGAGTACAGACCAGACACAGAACATGCGCAGATCACTAAGGAATGTGGTACTACTGTAGTCACTAACATTGGACAGCGTGCATCACTAGATGTTAATCAAGTAGGATTATATTTTACACCTAATGTAAATTTGGATTCATTAACTTGTCCACCACCTCGACAGGAACAATTTTACCAGCCTCAGATAGTATGCAGTGGAAGTCGCTCTAAAAATTTATCAGTACCTGTATACAAGTGGGGTATACATTTTGATGTTGAGTCCGGACAAAGTGTTGGGGCTTTTCTTCAGGCGCGTGGAAGAACTAAGGAGAGCACGTCGAGTCAGTACTACAGAACTCTTTGAGTCAGCTGTGGACTTATTTTCAGGTCAATCATTAGTTTGGTATAGGTCGGTTCAGTCAAGAGTTAAATCATGGGAAGAGTTGTGTCAAGAGATTGCGCCTTGTATTCCAAACTCCAGATTACGATTTTAGGCTTTCAACGGGAAATTCAGAATAGAGTTCAGGGAGATTTTGAATCCGTTGATATGTTTCTTGCATCTATGGAAGGATTGTACAACAGATTAGCCAAACCGGTTCCTGAAGAATCCCGGCTAGCCCAGATATTAAATAATATGAATTTCTCACCTCCAAGATAGATTGTCACTTTGTGAGATTAAGGACTATTGAAGATCTTAGAATGATGGGAAGAAGAGCTGAAGCAGGTCGTTTCCGTGCTTCTATACCTAGACAAGCACCCAGAAATTTTCCGTATTTGGAGCCTGACTTGGCATATGCAGAGTCATACCGGAAGAAAGGTGTAATTTCAGGCAAGGTCGCTGCTGTTCAGAAGGTTTCATCTGGGAGCCAGTTTATCTACAAAATGTTGGAATTGTGGATCGTTGGGTCATCGCTTTAGGACATGTAACCAGGAAAAAAAGAAAATTTTGCTATGGATGTGGGTCTCCGAACGTAGTCAAAGCTAATGTGTTTGAAATGCTCTCCAAAAAACGTATAGATTTGGGAGCCAGCTTGAAAACTCAGGATGACTCCCAGAATCAAGGCAAAAAACAATATTTTAATCAATTTCAGCTTCCATTCTTGTGGTAATGATCCGAGGCCTTACTTGGATGTTCGGGTATTTGGGAAGGGAGTCAGAGCTTTGCTTGACTCAGGTGCTTCTCATACCGTTCTTGGACGAGAAGGGATGTGGCTCTTGGATAAGGTCCCCTCTCGAGTTAAACCAACAACAGATCGTTGGGTGGAAACTGCCGATTCAGAAAAGCATTTCAATTCAAGGACGTATTGATTGTACCAATAACTCTACAAGACAGGACTAGGTGCTTGGAAATATTTATAGTTCCTTCATTGAGCCAGACTTTAATATTAGGGATTGACTTCTGGGAGAAGATGCAATTAGTAACTGACCTATCAAACAAAACTTGGGAATTCGCTCCATTGAACTTAAGAATTGCGTCAGTAGAACTTCAAGGGATCAAGGGTGAAGAACACTTAACTTCAGAGGAGAAATTAAAACTTAAAGAATTTATTGAAACGGAATTTGATGCCAATCCTACAAAGTTGGGACGGACTTCTTTAGTCGAACATGTGATCGATACTGGGGATTCCCAACCTATCAAGCAACGGTATTACAATCTATCCCCCGCTAGACAGAAGATAGTTCATGAGGAGCTAGATAAAATGCTCGAAACTGGGAGTTGTTGTTCCATCCAAGAGTGCATGGTCAAGTCCAATTGTTCTTTTAGATAAGCCCGATGGCTCTAAGCGATTCTGTATTGACTTTCGGAAAGTTAATATGGTTACGAAGCGTGATGCTTACCCACTCCCACAAGTAACTGTCATTTTGGATAGGCTCAGGGATGCCAGATTCCTTTCATCTCTGGATATAAAATCTGCTTATTGGCAAATCCCTTTGTCTAAAGATAGTCGTGAAAAGACTGCCTTCTCAGTCCCAGGTCGTGGACTATTTGAATTCACAACGATGCCTTTTGGTTTACACAATGCTCCTGCAACCTGGCAGAGATTCATCGATTCTGTCATAGGCGCTGACTTGGAACCGTATGTATTCGTGTATTTGGACGACATTCTCGTTGTCACTAAGACTTTTGAACACCACTTGGAAATCCTTAGAGAAATTTTTAAAAGATTGAAGTCTGCAAATGTAACCCTAAGTAAAGAAAAGTGCCACCTTTGTCGTTCTGAGCTGCGATATTTAGGATATGTAGTAGATCATCGGGGGTTAAAGGTTGATCCGGAGAAGGTAGAGGCCATCCTCCGGATCGCAGTTCCCACCACCCAGAAGCAGGTACGTCAGTTCTGCGGGACCGCTTCGTGGTACCGTCGATTTATCCCGGATTTTGCCTCAAGATTATATCCGCTCACCCAGCTTCTAAAGAAGAAACAAAAGTTTGTGTGGAAACGAAGCAGCGCAGCAAGCCTTCGATGACATTAGAAGTTGCCTCATCAAAGCTCCGATATTGACGTGCCCAGATTTTTCAAGAGAGTTTGTTATCTCGTGTGATGCCTCAGGAGTTGGATTGGGGGCAGTGCTTAGCCAACAAGGAGATAATGGAGAACAGGTTATCGCTTATGCCAGTAGGACCTTGTCAAAGGCTGAACAAAAGTACTCCGCGACAGAACGAGAGTGTCTCGCCGTGATCTGGGCAATTGAGAGGTTCAGACCTTATGTGGAGGGGACACATTTCACGGTCATAACAGACCATTACAGTTTGTTGTGGCTCCACAACCTTAGAGATCCTCAAGGTCGTTTGGCAAGGTGGGCTTTACGCCTCCAACCCTACTCGTTCACTCTTATCCATAGGAAAGGTAAGGAACACGTGGTTCCGGACTTGCTGTCCAGATCTGTCGAACCCGATAACGTTCATGTTTCCTCTGTGAATCATCAACAAAATGATAGATGGTATCTCAAAATGGTTGATGAAGTTTCGAGCAAGAGTGATAAATACCCTCTCTGGAGAGTTGATAAGGGACGATTGTTCAAATTAGTTCTCAGTCCTAAAGACCCAATGAATTTCAACTTCTGAATGGAAGGAAGTTGTGCCTAAGTATGAACGCTCAACTGTTTTGTCTAAGCTACATGATGAAACCAACAGCAGGACATTTAGGGGTTCAGAAAACGTTCTTCTCGCGTTCAAGAACGTTATTATTGGCCAAAAATGCGAAAAAGACATTTCCAAAATATGTTTCTCATTGTCGTACATGCCAACAGACAAAGGATGGAAACCTGAAGCCAGCTGGTTTTATGGGAAGTAGAAGAGGGGTAGATGTACCATGGCAAATGATAGCAGCGGACCTTCTGGGGCCATTCCCTCGGTCTAGTGCTGGGTACAAGTATTTATTAGTAGTGACTGATGTTTTCACGAAATACCCTTTATTGTATCCGATCCGAGCTGCAAACATCAAGCATAGTGGCCAAACATCTCGAAGATGGATTTATGCATTGGGGAATACCGAAGTACATCATTTGTGATAATGGTGCTGAATTTTCAGGTAAACTGGTTAAACAGCTAGCTGATCAGTATAAAATCAAAATTCTTTTACAACGCCAGCAGGACACCCTCAAGCCAACCCCACCGAGAGAGTAAACAAAACTCTGGGAAAATATGCTTAGAGCTTATGTTGGAAGCAATCATCGGCATTGGGGACAAGGAGACACCAAAGATTGGATTCGCGTTGAGAAAGCGCCAGACATGAGTCAACGACTTTTACACTCCGGCCTACCTGAACTTTGGCCGAGAGCCTGAACATCAACCTTGAAGAAAGCGATGACACAGGAGAAGAAGTGATTCCAGAAGTAGAAGACAACAGGGACTACGGGAAAAAAAACTGGTAGAATTAAAGAAGATGTATCAGGAAAGTTCAAGAAAGGCTTATTCAAAATCACGAAAAGAATGCAAAACGCTATAATCTCAGAAGGAGACCAATGGACTTCAAAGTCAACGATCGAGTGTGGAAAAGGAACTTCCCGCAATCAGACGCAAACCAAAGCATTTTGTGCAAAATTAGCACCCAAGTTTACAGGTCCTTTTATAATATCAAAAAAAAATATCCCCTTTGATATATCAGCTTCGAGACGAAGAAGGCAAGAACATAGGAAATTGGCACATCTCTGACCTCAAGGCGTATACTTAGATTGAGAAAATTTAAGAAATTTTCTTTTGGTTGGGGAGTATTGTAACGTTTATGTTTTATGGACCTCATTTTCGGAAGTTGGATTGATCACCCAACTAGACATTTCCACTGCGGTAGGCTAGCCCGCAAAGTTGGCCGATGCATTCCCTAAAACTGAGCGTGCAGTATTTGCCTATCAGAGTTTATGATGGGCGCTGAGAAATTGCCATAAGCGCTGTTGCCTAGCCAGAGCCGCCACTTTGGACCTTTAGGACCGGTGCGCCGGCAAGTTTAATCCTGAGCGGGTGATATGGCATTGTCTCGACAATTAGGCTTGTTGTGGATGAGCTGCCGACCTGTTCACTTGGATTGTGGAAGCCCTCTTCACGTCGTGGATTTTCAGCATTTCTTCAGGGAAAATTTGCTTAGAGGTAAGGCAGACCGTCATTTTCTATAATTCAAATCTTTGTCAAAAGCAATATTTAAAAGCGTTAAAATTTAAATCATTATTAGACTTTTGCAATCATTAAAATAGGTTCTCTTTATTCATGCTTGGACAATCCTAAGTAAGGCACATGGTACATAAGAACGATGTTTAATGTATGATTACTTATTTTAAAAGTAATTAGGGTTTCGTTTATTGTGTTGTCAATATTTTATGTTGTGTGATAAACTGCCCAATTTGTATTTTATTGGGAAAGAGCTGAATATGAAAATAGTACTGTCTGTTTAATGTGTATAGCGATTATAAAATTCACTCATATAAATCTAACTGTAGCTTTAAATGAATACGAGCCAATTATGCAATATTAATTTTGAAGGAAGAAACTTGGAGTAGAATTTAGGGTAGTTAAAATCTGTTTCAGTAATATTTTGTAGCCTTAAAATGTCTAATGTTAAAGTAAATGTATATTTATAAAAAAAAAAAAATCAAGTACGTTCTTGTTTGTGAATATAAATGTCTCATTTGTTTTGTATGTTTAAAGAACAGTGTAATTTGTAAAATGTAAAGTTGTAAATTTGTCAATTTTGAGACAACGATTGTGGTTTGTACACAATTGTTCGATGACAATGAATATTGCAGTAACCTTATTGAATATTGCCAGTTAACTTGATTTTATTTGTGCCACAGAATATGAGTGTTGTTATCAAATATATTTATCTTAAAAATATTTACCTTTCGTCGTTAAGAAACAGGTTATTAGCTGCTCTACTAGCTAACTGTCCGTATATAATATTTAATTATTGTCCACTATTTTCAGAGCCAAATTTATTAATGTTTCATATCTCGTAAATTTTATTAATGTTTCATATCTCTGATATATCTCGTAGTAATGATTTTAAATGACAATTAATGATTTTGTTTAGTAAAGTTCTAATGTGTCTAAATAATAACCTTATTTTCGTACTTGTGATTTTGTACAAACTGTCCAATAATAGATTATCATTTATCTTTTACATGTTATTTTGTGAGCTCGTGAGTTATGATGCAGTTAAGCTGCACAAGTATTATTTCATAGAAAAGGATTAAAATGTTTTGAAGTAACTGAAACAATATATATATCGATATTATGAAGTTTAGAATTTTATGTAAATAAATGTAAACAGTAACAGTTTTAAAGATTAAATTCAGGTTTTAATTAAATGAATCCCAATTATTAAAAATATAAATAATATTATAAAATTAAACATATAAAAAAATAATGCTTTAGTAAATAGATTTATTAAAATGTTTAATATGAATCTGCAAAAATTATTTGTTTTACACCATTGTAGTTAATTATGTAGTTTAATTATTTGCCTACCAAAAATACTATATATTATTGAATATGTAGGGCTTTTCTTTACGTTCCGGACATCGTCAAGCGAACGGAACGGTTGGTTGACAGCCACAGCCATCAGCATCACGTCGCATCGCCGCTACCGCGTCGTCGCCGCTGACCGGTGGCCGTGGTGACATTGGCCCTCCCCGCCCCCGCACCGCACTGCCACTGCCGTGTGCCTACTCACTGGGACTTCTATTCACTCACCGTATCGCCTGTCATGAACCGATAAGTGATAGAATAGTCATTCTTTTCCACTTGGTGAACTTGGTGAACTTGAATCAATATTATTTTGGATTTGGCTGGCCAGCACGGACTTAGACTGTGATAGTCAAAGTTAAATACAACGATTCTATTTCATATTGGTGCGGTTATGAGACTTCTGGACATTTCAGGGGACATTTCTGGACTCTGCCAGTGATGCAATTCGTCGCTTCATTTGTCAATTATGTTAGTTATTAAATGTCTCACTGTTCATTTAAATGTTTAATGTTTGTTTTCATGAGTACTCTTTTCAGCGGTGGCCACCTGCTTTGTTGTTTATTGTCATAATTGAATATTGATTATAGCTATTAAGTACTGATCATTGATTATTGTGATAGATTTTTATTATTGTCCGCCATGGTGATTTCTGATATATATTTTGGAGATTTATCATACTTTATTGAAAATTAATTGTTGTGAATACTTGTGAATTCGACCTAAGGTCACTGATTAAGAATATTTACTTCCTCTCATTGAGTTTATTAGAAAGTTGAACTGATACTTATCAGGTTGATGAGCTGAATATGTTTCCTGTCTTTTTGGAATTTTGAAATGGGTTCTTAATTTGATCATGTTTAAATAAATCCAAGATTTTCTGATATATATACAGTATTTAATTTTCCTTCATAATTTAGTGATAGTTTTGTGGAATTGAAAAATATAACAAGCACAATTAGATTGAATAAATTGATATATGCCAAGTAAATTTAATTAATTTTGCTGGGTAACCTAGAGTCCCCTCAGGACTTGATTACAATTAGTTATCAGCACTTCATACTTTAAGGATGGAGTTGTGCCGAGATACACAAACATAGTGGTTTAGTAAAATTTGAGTTTAACAAGGTGAAATAACTTTAGATGTTATTAGTGGATTTCCAGGAAACTAATAGTGTATTATTGGGGTTCATATCATAGCTTGTGAACCGAGCATGAATAAATGTTAGGGCTTTGGGTCTGCCTTACTGTGTGCTTTTGGAAGGGTTTCTTCCCCGTCGTTACCCTCAGCAACCTTACCAACGGGGTGGCCGCCCATTAAACAAATAATTTTCAACAACTTGAAGAACACAGTTAGGTTAGAGCCTTAGCACCTGGGACTTGGAGTTCTGCGCACAAGTATTATCAGAACCTACCCTTCTCCCTGAGTCTGAGTCGGAGCAATGTTGCCTCATGCTTTTGTGGCATGGCACAAGAGTCAACCTACCTTTCACCCCCAATAGTTTTATCATCAGGAAATGTAAACAACACAATTTACAAAGCAAATAACACAGAAACTTTGGTTTATAACAGATGACAACAAATGAGAAAGAACCATATGACAGTAAAGACCAAACAGTGTTACCAACACAAGTATGTGTAGTTTATATTATTACAACTGTAGTATGTACCTGTATAAACATACGTCCATCGCCCTGACGCCCCTGCCAGCGGAAAAACACAGTGCAGACCATTACAAATAAATTAATTACATAAGGTTGCACTCGTCCAAATTGTATGTATGATGTGTCAAATTACTCGTAAGATTCCAAAGAATACGAAAATGTCAAAAAATAAAAATTGTAATTTTGACCCAAAATGGACCCCGGACGCCCCTTAAAATTACAATTTTAAAAATGTTAGAATTAAACATTTTTCAAGTTTTTCTTGATTTACAAGGACTTTGACGTAGCGAAAATTTCTCTGTGAATTAAAATTGTGGTTTACAGCAATACAGCATAAAAGAGGACTTTTCAATGACCAATGAGCTACATAAAAACAAGATAGCCCCCCCCTGAAAATCAGCCCTGGAACCGCCCCTGTGGTCAGTATTAGACCTAACCGAGTGTACACCACAAATTGCTTACCGCTTCGATTGGTCAGTTTCCTCTGACCTTTACGGTAGCAACCCATGCACCGGTCATAACTAGAGTTCTAGATATTCCAGGTAATGTGCCCCAGAGGCCTAAATGGGTGCTTGATAAGGCAGATTGGGGCAGATTTAAACAAGTTTTACAGGCACCAGATGTTTCAACATCAGTGGGTATAGACTCCGCCGCCGTTAACAATATAACTGTTGCCCATTTCAAGTGCCGCTCTGGAAAGTATTCCAAAAAACAACAGGAATCATCAAAAGAAGAAACGTACCTTGGTGGACAGAAGAATGTAGGATATCGCTTCGGGAGCGCAGGAAAGCCTTGCGGTTATTTAATAGATCTCCGACCGAGGAAAACCTTGCACGATTTCGTCTTGCCAGAGCTAAAGCTCGTCTCATATTTAAAAGATGTCGACGAAATTCGTGGAAGGAATTTACTTCTTCGATAAACCGTACCACCCCTTTATCTCCGGTGTGGAGGAGACTAAAGGCAGTTTGCGGAAAACAGCCACCTCTTCCTATTCTTGGCTTAAGGGTGAACGACATCATATTAACCGAGCCGAAAGATGTGGCAAACGCTCTTGCCTCGACCATTTCTAACGTGTCGAAGACGACGTCCTACAGTCCTTTGTTCCAGCGAAATAAAAGTACAAACATGAAGCACAGCCCATAAAATGACCAATAATTATATATAAATCCCTTAAATTTATTGTTTTCCCTTGGACGGAACTAGAATCCGCTATTTCTCCCATTATAAACTCAGCTCCCGGTGCTGACGACATTCACTACGCCATGTTGAGAAACCTTCCTGTAGAGGTTAAAGCGTGCCTCTTGTCCCTTTTCAATAGAATTTTTCAAGAACGCAACTTTCCAAGTTCATGGCGTAACTCTTACGTTGTGTACCATTATACAAACTTGGCCAAGAAAAGTTCTCCCCTACTAGCTACAGGCCTATCTCGCTTACCAGTTGTCTTTGTAAGATACTGGAGCGGACGGTAAATCGTAGACTAGACTGGTATGGTTCCTAGAACACAATAATCTCCTGTCTCCACAGCAATGTGGTTTCCGTCAAGGGCCGTTCAACTCTAGACCACCTAGTATGTCTAGGAGTCGTCAATCCTGAATGCTTTCCTTGAACGGAGGCAACATTGTTGCTGTGTTTTTCGATATAACAAAAGCGTATGATACAGCTTGGCGTAGGGGAGTTATAAATACTCTTTCAAATTGGGGCGTCGGCGGTAATATGTTATATTTTATTAAAGGTTTTATGGATGAACGTTCTTTTAATGTAAGACTGGGAACTCATTTGTCCGACACCAATAATTCTTGAGAACGGTATACCTCAAGGGAGTGTCCTTAGTTGTACTCTCTTTGCTGTGGCCATAAACAGCATCACTTCCTGCGTCAGAGCTCCTGTCAGATGCTCTCTATTCGTAGATGGACTCTGCTGCGTTTTGTCCCTGCCAGGAGGCTGGCTACTGCAGAGAGGTACCTTCAGCTCACCATCCACCGTCTCGAAGATTGGAGCAACCAAACCGGGTTTTCTTTTTCTCCTTCAAAGACTAAATGTATTACTTTTTCTCGACTGAGGAGCGTCGCTGATCCAACTCATAGGATAAATAGAATAATAATCCCAGCGAGTCGCTGTGTGAAAATTCCTGGGGTTGTTGGTTTGATTACAGACTGACGTGGGTTTCCGCACATTAAAGAACTTAAAGGCGAAATGTCTAAAGAGACTTAACGCGATGAGAGCTCTAAGCGGAACGAAATGGGGTGCAGATAGAAAATGCATGCTTCAGTTTTACAAGGCATATATTCGACCTTGTATTGATTATGGATCACAGGTTTATTCTTCTGCCAAGCCAACAGCCCTTAAAATGTTGGACTCAATCCTTCATTCTGCTGTCAGATTGGCTACTGGGGCTTTTCGTTCAAGCCCCGTTGTCAGTCTTTTAGCTGAGAGTGGTGAGCCATCCCTATCTTTCAGACGTGTTCAATTGGCTATGAACTACTTTTTTAGTTTAAAATCAAGGCCAGAAAATCCGGCCTTTGGAGGTTGCCCTAGACACATCACTTGCTCCCCTTGTACCACAATAAGCCTAATGCCCCCGCACCCTTTGGCATTAGAATCCTGTTACATCTCGCAGAAGTGGACATGAGAGCGATTGATGTTGAGGTATGTCACGAGATGGATAGACCACCATGGACAGTCAGAACTCCCAATGTAACACTGTCGTTATTACAGTTGAACAAGCAAGACGCATCACTGTTGTCCACAAGCGCCTGTAGAGAAATATTGTCATCCTGTTCACCCTGCGATTGTCATCTACACGGATGGCTCAAAGAGTGAGGCAGGAACGGGCTGTGCCTTTCTAACTTCCAATAGAGAGTACAAATTCTGCCTTACTCCTGAATCTTCAATAATACACAGCAGAACTAAACAGCTATCCTGAAATCATTAAATATTGTATGTCCAAGAACAAATACGGTGGTAGTGTGCTCGGACTCGTTAAGCGGTCTTCTGGCTATCAAGGACATGTACTCCAAACTAGAGGTGTGCCAAGTAGCTCCGAGAGCGGAGAAGCCAAACTAGCTCCGGCTCCGTTTGCGGAGCTAGCTCTTTAAACAGCTCCAGCTCGGGCAACCGCTCCGGCGCGATGTGCGGCATCTGTCTGCTCCCTTGTAGATTGGAGCTTATTGCTTGGTTATGATGTTATAAAAACAGCAAATACTACTGTAAACAAATATGCTAAGGTGCTGACAGTTTTAATTACTACTTACTTTTTTATAATACGTATTATGAAAATCTAATTTTTGGGTAAGAAGACTACACGTACATTTTATTTATATTTATTTTCACACTGTAGTAATAAAACATAAAAAATAGTACGGTAACAGAAAATATAAAATAATATACAAATTATTTACACAAGTATTCATGATTTGCATTTAGATACACAAGTTGAGTCACTTTCATGGATTTGATACGTGATCTTCGGTCACTTATTATTATTCCCGTTCGGGGAAAAAAATTTCTTTCACAAGGTACTGACGTACCCACAAACCCCATGTTTATTTTAACGAGTCTGCTGAGATTTGGGTAGACTGCCTCGTGAATCCTCCACCAGGGACAGAGGATCGCCTTCTCTGGGAAAGTGGTGGTTCAGCGATGTACCTGTCGATTTCGGCGGTAGCACAATCGTTGGGAGTTCCGGGAGTCTGCCTTTGTACAGATTTTATTACAGAATCAAACATAGAAAATACTGAACATTCTTCTTCTTCAAATTGTGATGGACCAGATTTGGTTGGTCAAAGTCAAAGATGGTGTACCAGGAGGGGATTGTTCCCATTGCGGTGGCAGAAGTGGCGGAAATCATAGCTGCAACGACCGTAATCAACATGATTCTTAGCAAACTGTTTGACATTTGTCGTCAGAAAATGCATACAATTTGAACCTTGGGTCAAAAAGGTATTAAGTACTACTAACTTGTTGTACTCAATGTCATGGTATCTGGCTGATAACCCCATGAGCAGGTTCTGTACTACCTGTATTGCATCAGGGTGCAAATTTAGTGTACATAGTTTGCTGCAAAACATTTTGCAGCCCAAGCGTCAAAACAATTATTTGACTTCCAGTGAAGTAGGATTCCCCACTCATCTTTGCTGTGACCTCTTCAAATGGTTTTAGGACTTTGCAAAGGTCACTGCAAAGTTTCCATTCATTAGAAATTAAAGATGGCAAGTCTTTGTCCAGCAATGCCAAAGTGCTTATTACAGCCTCTTTTAACTGAACAAAATCTACAAAGCATGTAATATGTGCTGTTACCAATCTCGTACTTACATCTTGAAGTAAGCGTTTAGGGTCTTTAACGCCATTGTTGATTTGGTATTTTAATAGTTTTTCAGTGGCTGCGTTGCTTCTCTTAAAAAATGAGACAATCTTTTTGCATTTGGTGATTACTGTATCTACCTTTGATATGGCATCTTGAACCACTAGGTTAAGAGTATGTGCATAGCACGGCCAATGACTCCACATTAAAACATTTTTTATGGCTCAACGACATTGGAGGCATTGTCTGTTACAACAACTAAGATTTTGTCTGAGATTTTATAGAAATTCGTTATTTTCTTGATTTCTTCGGCTAAATGGCTAGAAGTATGTGAGCCCTCCATTAAAATACAGTCTAAGAGAACTGATTTCAAACACAAAATCATTTGGTAATGAAATGCCCTGTAACAGCTATATACGATTCATTGATCGTAGATGTCCATGCATCTGTCGTTAAACAGATGTTTTCCACATTTTTCATTAACTCAGCTACTTGAAGCTTACATTTGTCGTACGTGGTGGGTATTAGGTTTTTTGAAACCACTTTCCTTGATGGAATTTCAAAAGAAGGGTTTAAAGCTGTAACGAATTCCCGAAAACCAGAGTCCTCCACAATAGAAAAACGGTTGGAAATCTTTGTAAAAATAGCTTTAGAAACGCAGCTTCTACCTTTTTCTTTTGGTTGTTATTCATTTTTTTTGGTATAAAACTCGATAGAGTGGTTTGTTTAGCACTTCCCTTTGGCCTTATCTAATTGATTAGAAGGCAACTCACCAGGTTGAGGTTCATTTTCAGTTGCAAAAGTTACTAAATGAAGCGGCTGAATCGGTAGGTCCAGTGTTGGTTGTAACATTCACATCACGATCACTTACACTTGTTGATTTTGAACTTATAACACTCAAAGTAATTCCGACATGTTTTCTCTCAATATGCCTCTTCAAATTGTACGTTGATGTACGGTAGCACATAACCCAAGCCACAATGTTCCACATCTACAGTTTTTAAGGTTAGCATCAATAACTGTAAAATGAGACCAAATTGAAACTTGTCTTAGATTTCTGTACTTTTGATGCCATGTTTAATTAACTGCACAAAAACCAATCAATACTAGTCATACTCGTAAACCGCACAAAAATATCACTTTTCACTGTATGTCTACGTTAGAACTCCTACTGAAACTGAAACTGGTTTGTTTTGGTTTGTCAACAAGTTGTAGGCCACAGCTGATAGCTCCACAGACGCTCCGAGAGAGTAATTATATGAATATATAAGGTTAGAGCTGGAGCTGTTTCGAGAGTCACGGAGCGCTGCTCCGCTCCGCTCCAGCAGCGGAGCGCTGATTTGAAACAGCTCCAGCTCCAAAGGCACACCTCTACTCCAAACATGTCCTGGTTCGTAAGATCCGCTACGCTTTGAGCGAGATGATGTCGCAGGGTACCGCAATTACGTTACTATGGGTACCTGGACATACCGGAATACCTGGTAACGGATATCGCAGATAGGGCAGCAAAGGAGGCAATCTCTCTAACTCCATGTACTAGGCGATCAATCGCGTCCGATCTAAAGCCGATTGTAAAGTCACGACTACAACATCAGTGGAATATATCGTGGGATCAAATGGCCAATAACAAACTTCGGCAGATTAAATACACAGTAAAGCCTTGGTGTACTGCTTACTACTAACCGTAGAGAGGAAGTTGTACTGTGTCGACTCCGTATCGGACACACTCGCTTCTCTCATGGTTTCCTAATGAGTCGTGGTGATCCACCGCAGTGTGCGGAGTGTAACATGGCGCTAACCGTCAGCCACGTGTTGATAGGCTGCCGCCTCTACGCCGGGCAGAGGAGAGCACATCGTTTGCCAGGCCGGTTAGATGAGTTGCTTGGTGACAAAGAAGATGTTTTAACAAAGCTCTTTGGTTTTCTGGAGAGCACCTAAATTAAAGTCCAGAATATGAGTCCTATAGTACCTGATTCTAGTTGTTAGTAAACGCTATTTTAAACCGCTAGTTTTAGGCAAGGGTGAGCCCTTTTAACAGTTCACTCCCCCTGAGTTGTTATTTTATAGTTTTAAAGCTCTTAACTAGGCGAACGCCTAAGTGGCAATCTTTTTTTTAAATTCATGTTAGAAAAAATTTTCTGTGTTTTAACCATGAGTAAGCCCCTTTACAGTTAAAAATTTCTGTGTGTGAGGTGAGAGACACCTACTATCTTAATATGTAGGTGTCAGCGTAGTGTAACGGGCATTGCATGACCCAACGTGTCTTTTGCCTTATTTCTATTTATATGTTATTGGTGAGGTGTGGGTCCCTTTACAACCTACCTTCTTTAACTTACCTGGTTTTACCATTAGATATTTGGTATATTTATTATCGTTATTTTTTATCATGGACATATTTAAATATTGGAGCCCTTGTACAGCCCTCCTCGGCTACTTTTTGTTATTTCTGTATTAGTCCTCTGTTGCGTGTTGTTTTTGTAATTTGTCTTAATGTGATTAATTTTTCTTTGACAGCGATCAGCTGTCTAGTCTTTGTACTGATAACGTGACACCTTTCTTTTAAAGTGTAGGTGGCCGTTAACCCTACGGGCATTGATAACCTCCGTGTTTTATCAACCTTTATAAAAGGAAAAAAAAAAACCCTTTATCAGTCCTTCCATGAATGATATCCCGCAGTTATACATGTCCAAGATATGTTTATCCCAAATTACTTTTGTTGATTTCTTCAGCAGTACAACCACTAGTAAATTCAAGATCTTCAGGTATATTGGTGCTCAACTAAAAATAGAAGTATAAAATTTAGTAAATATACACACATAAATACAAAATACAATAATAAAATTTGTCAAATTTTCAGTTTTGGTTTTAATCCTTATTTCTCTCAGAGTCTATTGCCAAATAGTAATTAGGTCAAATTATAGTAAAACAGTTGACCAGTGATTAGTGATTATAAATTAAGAATTACCCTAATTCTACGATTGTGTACATGAAAAGCATCTATATTTACTGCCCCCTTTACCATTGTACTATAGATTGTTCCCCAATCTAGATAGAGGTGTATTAAAATGATTATTATTTTTTGCGCATGGGAACCCCCGCCGGGCCATTCTACGCACCACCTCCCGCACGCTCGCCTGTGGGCCTCAGGCCAGCTTCCCCCGTGCCGACACCGCACGGGACCGCCCTTATACCGCTATGCAAACCAGCACTCCTACCCTAGTTAATCATACCTGTCAATTAGAAGTTGACTATCAATAATCAGACATGTTGCTGCTGTCCAGTAATGGTAAAAAAAGGAATTGCTAACTTCTTTCGGATTCAAACTCTCATTTTCCGGAGATAGCCAGTCCAAGGTTATGATTCTCCCAAATTACTTTTGATTTCTTCATCCGTACAAACATTATTATATTCAAGATAATCAGGGTATATTGGTGTCAACTGAAAAAAGAAATGAAATAAAAAGATGTGGTAACTCATAGGTTGGAATAAAATAAATTATTTTCAAACAGGTTTACCTTTGTTTGAAAAAAAAACAAAAACAAAAGGATAAAAAAGTAATTTATATATTGAATGGGACGGACTTTCATACGCAGCACTAGCCATTCTATTGTCTGAAATATCAAAAATTATACATAATCATACTGTATAGATTGAAATTGATATGAATATAAATTTTCATTCAAATATAAACACGTAGAAACTAGTATTATTATCGATTATGATGTATATGCGTAGTTCAACTTTTGTGGTTTGCTTTCACCCTTAGATTGAATTGTTGGATTATGATGATCTACAATTAGATACAAACAAACATAAGTTTGTGTTACATAATGGTTATTGACTTAGGATGTTTTGTTAATCATGTGGTTCAATTGGGTTGACTTTTAACATACATATATCACTCAACATAATTCCTAGTGTTTTTTTATCTTTTGTAGTGTTGTAAAAGATCAGAATATCTTAAGATAAGAAGGGTTTTTTCAGGGTGGAAAAGGTGGGTCACTTCTTCTTTTGCTAGGGGCCCATCAAGCTTTCCTATCCCAGAAATGGGGAGGGTAGGACCGCGGAAGAAGAATCCCAGGAATGGATACCACTATTTATGTGTTAGTGTTGGAGCGAATTTGTGGGTGTAAACTTTAAAATTACATTTTTCATTTCTTTGTCTTAAGGAAATTAGTTATTTCGTTATATATTTCAATTTGGTTTGATTTAAGAGCTTGGGTTAGATTGTGTTGGTATTTTTTTAATGTTTCTTTCAGATGACTGGTTTCTGAAAGTATAATAATGTGGGCATTCAAAATTTTCAAATGTTCTAGCGTTTCGTCTTGATTTAGTGTGCATTGTAAAGATTTCAATGGTGGTATGTATTGTTGATGTTTAGAATGTACTATTTTGTTAACTCTAGAATGGCCTAGTCTATTATTCTACAAATTGTAATTTTGTGTCCTATCTGTTACGATTTATTTGTGGGGAAAACCAGCGGTTTTTGGGGAATTTAAGGGCATGTATTTTTTTCGTGCCATGTGCCTTTTGGTGACTCTT